>NW_015630592.1:26566-60012 GCF_001515625.1 Sinocyclocheilus rhinocerous
AGATAGATAGATAGAGACAGACAGACGGATAGACAGACAGATAGATAGATAGATAAATAGATAGACAGACAGACAGATAGATAGATAGATAGATAGATAGATAGATAGATAGATACAGACAGATAGACAGACAGACAGACAGACAGACAGACAGATAGATCGATAGAGATATACAGACAGACAGACAGACGGATAGATAGACAGATAGATAGATAGATAGATAGATAGATAGACAGACAGACTGTATGAAGAATTTTTGGGGTATAATATGTCACAGTTTACTTACTTTTGCTATCCTCACTTACATAAATGAACTATAGTGTCCTGCACCAACTAGTAAAAAATATATTAAAAATTATATCTGGTGTCTGAATAATTTTTGGTTTGACTGCAGATAGTTAGACAGATAGATGTTAACCAGTGTTCAGTTGTGTTTGTAGCCTTCAGTACAGGGTGATGATGAAGAGCAGATAAAGCATGAAGAGGAGGAGGAGGAGGAGGAGATGATCATACCAAAAACTCCAGAGTCTCACCCATGGATCTCTCTGGGAAGCGAGCAGGAGATCGAGGAAGAGTCGGTCACAGAGTCCAGACCCAGAGTAAGACAGATGCATCATGGGATATTTATCAAAGCCATTCCTAATCTCATTTATGGGGCATAAGCTCACCTGTCTGTCTCTCTGTCCAGCTCAGGTATAAGATCTCTCCTCTGCTGCGGCGCTGTGGCGCTCCGGTGTGTTTCTCCGAACGCAGCGCTCTGGACGGGAAGGAGGGATTCGTGGAGTGCCCATCATACCAGGACAAGAGCTTCAGCATCAGAGAGATGGAGAGACACACGGCCATTCAGGCCTCCAGAGACACCAAACACTCATCCACTCAGACACTGTGGTACAAACACCTCTCAACTCTCTCTGAAGTTTGTTCTGAAAGTTTAGTTAGCAGATGGAACATATTTATATCCCATGATGCATGCATTACAGGAAGTACCCAAGGAACATGTGGACCCAGTACGAGTCCCGAGAGTTCAGCCCGGAGGAGAAAGAACATCACCTGCGATCAGAAAACCTGGAGAACTTTATCACATCTGTACTGATAAGGTAGGACGAGGAGAACGTGACATCTCTGAGGTCCCACAACTCACTTCATTAGTCCAACGCAATCGCTTTGCTACTACGTTAGCATGGTATTGTGTGTTAATGCATTCTGAACTCACCTGATGTTTTGCAGGTTTGAAATCTCCCTGCAGCAGAATCACATCACTGATGTTTTCTGTGACGACTGGACGGCGCTGTGTGAGGAGGACGGCGCGCTGACGGGGAAAACAGAGACGCAGCTGAAGGAATATCAGTCTTTCATGGACCTTCACTTCAGCAAAGAGAAAACCATCAGCCACATCCACTGGCATCCCACCATCAGCGGTCAGCACGAGCTACACTGTGGACAAATTAGGATTAATATGCCATTTTAGTAAAAGTAAATAAGTAAGCAATCATAAATAAGTTTAATAAATAATTAAATAAAAAAAAAATAAAAAAATAGCCATAGTACAAAATAAAATAAAATAATTAAAATGCAAAATAAAATAAAACATCCATATCTACGGAGATGACATGCAAGAAAAAAATAAAAAATTGTGCGCACGATTTACTAATTCGTTCCCTCGATGTACTAAAACGTGCGCACGATTACTATTTCGTTCACTCGATTTGCTAAATCATGAGCACAATTTACTAATTCATTCTCTCGATTTATAAATCGTGCGCACAATTTATAAATCGAGGGAACGAAACAGTAAATGGTGCACATGATTTAGCCTAATATTTTTTTCCTGCATGCAATGTGCGGGGCTCCGTACATATCAGAAAAAAAGAAAAGAAAAAAAAAACAGCCATAATGCAAAAACAAACAACAAAAAAATCCATAGTGCTATATAAAATTAAATAAATAAAATTTTATAAAATAAAATAGCCATATTGCAAAAAATACAAAAAATAAAAAATAAAAAAATATCTATAGCACAAAATAAATTAAAACAGCCAAATGACTCTAATAGCCATGGAGCAAAATTAAATAATATAGCCTTTATGTTAAATAAAATAAAATATCTATACTATCTATATTATAAATATCTATATGAATATAAATATTATTATAAATAATAATAAAACATACAGAGTGAAAATAAAATAAAAAACCAATTAAATACTGTAAAATCAAAAACAATAAATAAACTAGTCAAACGCATGAATGATTGTGTGTTTGTATGGATTTTGTTCAAATGTAATCAAATGTGATCAATTTGCACTTCATTTTTACCATTATTCTGCATAATAAATGTGTGTTGTGTGTGTGTGTGTGTGGCAGGCGTGATTGCTGTGTCCATGACGGAGAGACTTTCTCTTGAAGAACGGATCGATAACTCCACTAAACTCCTTTTAAACCCGTCCTACATTCTCTTCTGGAACTTCACTGACCCTATAAATCCACAGGTAATCATAATTATCATTATCAAAATCACCAGTATATATTAAGTATACCAGAGTACCAGTATACTGTATAAGTACAAAATACACAAATATTGCTTTCAAAATAGTAATATGCAACACTGGTCACATGACCTCATTAAGTTGTCTTTAATTCAGTATGTGGCATGAATATAAAAAAGGTTCATTCTGAGTGTATAAACAGGCAGTTTTAGATGAAGATGATATGATCAGTGTAAATAAAAGCTTTCTATTGTGCATCACTTTAAATAGAAGCAGAAACCCAACACACCTGAATGAAGTTTCAGTATTTCAGCAGATGATTTTAGCATGAAGCTGATGTGAGATTGAGTGTAGAAGGTGTAATCTGATGACATGAACAGAAAGCTGTTTTGACCTGAATCCGTCTGTCCATTGTTTGCGTTGCAGCTGCAGCTGGAATGTCCTGATGATGTTCTGTGCTTCCAGTTCTGTCCGTCCGACCCAAATATCATCGCTGGCGGCTGCATGAACGGCCAGGTGCACAATTAGATCAGAAAAATTATCTTTTCTTTCTCAGTCTCTTCTTTAAACTGTTCTTCCTTTCATTTTTTTCTTTTTATTGTTAATCTTATCTCTTGTGCATCTGTTTTGATTATTTTTAAGGTAAGACACTATAGGGTGAAAAATGTTAACTAATAGATATTACCATACTACCCCAGTTGATTAATCACAGTACATTAAGATAACTGTTTTATATAATTCTCTGAAAAACAAGTTTTCTTAAATCTGCAAAAAGAGCCATTTTCTATTTAAATATGCAGTTATTTGTGTACAATTCCATAAAATAGATCTGAACATCGGATAAAGTCAGATTCAAAATTCTTATTTGATTTTGTTGACATATGTGACACAAAAGCAGTGTTAAGTCGCTGGGGGATATTTGTAGCAATAGCCAACAATACATTGTATGGGTCAAAATGATAGATTTTTCTTTTATGCCAAAAATCATTAGGATATTAAGTAAAGATCATGTTCCATGAAGATATTTTGTAAATTTCATACCGTAAATATATCAAAACTTAATTTTTGATTAGTAATATGCATTGCTAAGAACTTCATTTGAACAACTTTAAAGATGATTTTATCAATATTTAGATTTTTTTGCACCCTCAGATTCCAGATTTTCAAATAGTTGTATCTCAGCCAAATATTGTCCGATCCTAACAAACCATACATCAATGGAAGCTTATTTATTCAACTTTCAGATGATGCATAAATCTCAATTTCAAAGAAAATCGACCCTTATGACTGGTTTTGTGCTCCAGGGTCACATATTAGAGTTAAAGGTTTTTATAGAGGGGGTTTTGGATTTCTATTTTATCACTCCATAAATTTAAAAAATAATGTCAACAGACAGAATAAATACATTTTCACCATGTTTTTAGGAATAAAATGTTATATAAATCAATGATATAAATAAAACTGTTAAGTTTGGTGTATATAAGTGCTGCTGAATTGGAGAACAAAACTTTTAAAGAAATGTATTGTAATGGGCATCTACAGATGCAAATAGATCAACTGCTCTGAAATAAACACTTAAATGTATAGTATGGAGGTTTTCTTTCCTCTAGTCTAAAAGACAACATGTTATTGAAGCAAACGAGCCCAAAATCTCAAAATTGACCAGTGCATGAAAAAACAATAGTTTTGTCTGTAGTGTTTTTGTTTGCACTTTGATTTACCATTGTGTATAAAATGTGCTGCATAAATAAACTTACTTTGCCTTACGATGCACTCTCAGCAGAAATGTTCCTTCTTTTTTTCCCTTTAAATGGCTTTCAATCGCTTACAATCTGGAAGCACTTCTCCACAAAGGCCTAAAACATAGCAAACACATTATGTTCTGGTTATATTAATGTTCAATACAAGTATCTATGTGCATCATCTGTGACATGGTAACATATTGTAATACTTTTAACTCATGACATGCAGCATATTCATTAGCTGGTTTTGTGTTTACAGGTAGTATTATGGGATATCTCCGCACATGTGGAGAGACTGCAGGACACACGCAGCGGCGGCAAAAACATTTCAAGCAAACTAGTGAGTTACACACACACAGCTGTTGTGTGTTTAAACTAGCGGCTGTCCACAACCAGTCATGTGACTCCTGATGATCTATTTAGAGGTCATTTAATTAAGTGACGCTTAACTGATACCTTATACAAACACACTTACACAATCACAGAACATTAAACCTGCTGTGTGTGTTTACGACTGTTTACTTTACTTTGTGTACTGCCATATTGTGTCCATATGTGAGCTAAACGTGACAAAACCTGTCTTTCATGACATCCTCAAATGTAAAAATTATATATAAATGAAGATTGTGTTAGTTTCTAGTCATTATTATTAGCTTTATGTAAAAACAATCCTGGGTTATGGTTTTTGCTTATTCAGATACACTGTAAAAAATATTGCCGTTTTAATGGTAAAATTTTTTTTTTTTTAAATGCTACAGTAACAAATCTGTTCATTGGTTAGAGTAAGTTCCCTTGCTCTTTAATATCTAATGGGAAATTTCATGTAATTTTTGTTAAGTGTACAGTTTTTGGAAGTGAAAATGAAGTAATCTCATAATATACAGTGAATTTTTTAAAGATGGTTGTCAGGTAAAATATTTGGTATATTAGCATATTTCAGTTATTTAAATATGTTTTTTACTGTAGATTTAAGTTCTGTAAATTTAAATCTGTAAATACCATAATTCAGTTAAATATATATATATATATATTAGTGCTGTCAAACGATTAATCACGATTTATCGCATCCAAAATAAAAGTTTTTGTTTACATAATATATGTGTGTGTTCTGTGTATATTTATTATGTATATATAAATACACACACATGCATGTATATATTTAAGAAAAATATGTTATGTTTATATATAAAATCTATTTATTAACACACATATATATTATGCAAACAAAACCTTTTATTTTGGATGCAATTTTTTTTCTCCTGTAAATTTAAATTTTGTAAATTTAAACCTGTAAATTTCACGGATCCCCCCCACCTCCCTTTTTTATATTATAAAGGTAAATTATTTGTTATATTACCATATTTCATCTTATGAACTATTCTTTTTTTTACTGTAAAATCTAAATGTAAAATTAAACTGTAAAAATAAGTTCTGCCAATTTTTACTCTAAATTTCACTAATTATTATTCCTGTTATTCCAGGACAAAAGCAGTGTGACTCCAGTGGTGCGGTACTGTGCTGTATCTGGGATAGAGAACGGACACAAAGCCCCGATCACAGACATTCAGTGGCTGTCAGAAACATTTGAGGTACACAAGAGGTTAACTGTCCTTTCTTAAAATATGAAGAAGAAAAAAAATAAGTTACTGTACCTTTAAGAGTTTAACATTTAATTGAACTGGCCATGTACACACTGAAATATTAATCTTAATCATTTTTTCTCTCAGTTGTCCAAATTAGGGATCCCAGTGGAAAATCCGAGTGGTATTTCTGTTCAGCTGGTGACATGCGCTCCTGACTGGTATCTGCTGATAGCTACACTATATGCACACATTCATGTTAATGTTCTAGTTTAGTATCAAACTCTCTCCTCACTGTGTGTATATATATATATATATATTTTAGCTGTGTGTTATTCTGGGACCTTCGGCCTCCTCGTGTTGTGTCTCAGTCCCTCACGGACGTGAAACAGAAATCGGAGGAAAAACCTCTGGAAAACCCTCATGGCATTCCCAACACGTTCAAACACCTCAACCTGACCTGGAAACCCTTTATCCGTGTATGTGGTGCATACAAACATGGTTTTAAGACATATAAATCTCTAGGGCTTTTCACACTGCGCTAAACCTGGGTTAGCGTAGTTCTAAACAATGCATTTTAAACCTGGGTAATCATACGTTTCACAAACTTATACAGCGGCAAACTTGTACAACATGAAACAATAGCTGTGTCTCATTTAGAAGACTGCGCCCTCCGGAGGTTGCATCCTCTGTAGGATGCGTATACGAAGTGTCCTCAACCTAGAATTAAACGAAGCGTCCTCAACCTAGAATTAAACGAGACAGCCTTCGTAGGACGGGCGGAAAAGGAAACAGGAAGTATCACGTTGCTATGCCAACACATTTAGAGCATCGTTGCGCTCTCACACTACTTAAATGAAGGAAAATTATTTCTAAATTTGGAAAGTAGTTTGAAAAAAAAATGCTTTTACTTGTTTTATTTTGTTCAATGTTTGAGGAGCTGCAGCGTACGTACAGCAGACATCTGTTAGAGAAAAAAGGAAGAGGATATTAAGAACAAAGTTTATTGATTTAAGGTAAGTTGTAAACCACATCTGCCGGCGCCGGCATTTTTCAAATTAACGACAGTTGTTTACGGCGACGCAAAGAATTGTAGGTTATCTGTAGCAGCAAAGGATACACCTCATGCATCCTCTGAATTCCTGTGAAAGAAGGTCGTATTCGAAGGTCGCATTCGGTGAAATGAGACAGCCTCGATGACGTATGCAGTCTTCGACCTCTGGAGGGCGCAGCCTTCTAAATGAGACACAACTAATGTGGCATTAAAACATTACGTCTAGACGCTTAGCAACCGTAGTCAGAATTCTGAGAATAAGTCAGAATTGCGAGATGTAAACTTTGAATTCTGGTAAAAAAAAAAAAAAAAAAAAAGTAATTGCAAGATGTAAAAATAGAATAACGAAAGAAAAGTCAGAAGTGCGAGATGTAAACTTAGAATTCTGAGACAAAAGTCCATATTTCAAGATGTAAATTATGAATTCTGGGAAAAAATATCGAAATTGCAAGATGTTAAAATAGAATACCGAAAGAAAAGTCAGAAGTGCGAGATGTAAACTTAGTATTCTGAGAAAAAATGTAAAAATTGCGAGATGTAAATTTTGAATTCTGGTTAAAAAAAAAAAAATTTTAAATTGCAAGATGTAAAAATAGAATACCGAAAGAAAAGTCAGAAGTGCGAGATGTAAACTTAGAATTCTGAGAAAAAAGTCCAAATTTCAAGATTTAAATTTGCAATTCTGGGAAAACAAATTCAAAATTGCGAGATGTAGACGTAGAATTGAGAAAAAAAGTAAAAATTGAAAATGTAAACTTAGAATTCTAAGAATTCAGCATTTTGAGATATAAACTCGCAATTGTGAGAAAAAAGTCGCAGTTACCTTTTTAATTTTTTTAAAATTCTGTAACGGAATCAAGCTTCCATAAACAGGTTGCGTGCTGCGTTTGTCCAATCAATGACACTGACACCGCAAATATGCAAATAAGAACGTTTACCCAGGGTTTAGGAATGTACAGTGTGTAATGTAAGTTTATGAATAGGATTACCCAGGAATAATTGTTAACCTTGGGTAAATTATGGGCCACGTAAACCGTGACTGGATTCCATTTACCGCAGGTCTCCTTACCAAAGATTGGCTCTAGCGGTGAATACAGTCCTCTGAAGTTCAGCTTGAGGGACAATACAGTGGACTGTCCTACAGGTGAGACACCAGCACTGAAAGATACACATGTATTTGGCTTGGTGAGACCTATTAAACACAAGGTTAACTGTGGCCGTGCAGTGATGATAATGCAGTCAGCATGACGCCTCTCTGTTAAATAAGCAGAGCTCTGAAATAACATTCACTATCACAGCACTGCTCTACAAACACTGACTCTACAGCGCCGTTTCACAGAGACCATGAGGTCCAGCTGATGAAGAGTTTCTTTTTTTTTATTTGACCCTCTAACTCTAGCACTCTATTCTAATTCTATTCTTTAAAAAAAAAAAATTTTTTAGACTTGCACTCTATTCATTTACTAACTGCTTGTTTTCTTTAAAAAAAAAACTAACACTAGCTCTCTATTCACTCTCTATTCTTTTCGTATTCTATTTGTTTTCTTTTATTTATTACACAATTAACGAAAAGCAAAAAAGGCCTCTAACACTAGCTTGCTCTATGCTTTTTCTATTCTATCTGTTTTCTTTTTATTTATTACATAATTAAAAAAAACTTGCTATGTGTACTGCGTTAAGCTAAGTGAGACTTGTTTATAGCACTTGTATATCATTGCTCTTTTGTTGATTTTGATTGCTTCTATTGTCCTCATTTGTAAGTCACTACTAAATGACTAAATAATAATAAATATATATATATACAGTATACACAGCAAACACAGTTCTGGTGGAAAAAAACCTTAATCATCATAAAAATGTAAAATGAAAACAATCACAATATTTAAAATAAATAAAGAATAAAATAAATAAATAACCAAAATATTAATGAAATATTTAATATTTAATAAATAAAACTAAATAAAATATTTTGTTTTTATTTAAAAATTCAGTGTTTTATTTCCTGCACGTCATGTGACATTAACCGACATCAAAGAATCATGAACATGCAAATGTTTTGTTAAATTACAGAAGTATTACCTTGAAATCTCAAGGGGGCCACAAATAAAAATGTAGCTGGGAACAGCTGCATTAGAAGACATTATGCATTACTGTGTGACTCCAAAAACTGATTCTGTGTTGATTTGGATCCTGGTTTGAGTTTCTCCTCGTATCCGTCTTCTCTTCAGGAGACAGACCTCCACAGAACGCGGATCGTGAGGAAGGCTGTGGGTTCGCGCAGCTCCGGGTGCCGTCGGCCAAACAGCAGAAACCTCTGGAGAACATCAGCACCAAGCTGTACGTGGGGACGGAGGTGAGACAAACATCTGTGCATTTCACTGACAGAACGGTCAAAACATGTTCCATAAAACAGATTCCAGCTCTACTATCCCAATGCATGAGCCATATTCTTCTAACGCACATAAGCTGCTTGTAATGTCATTGATTTTGACGATTAGTCTATTAATAAATGCATTTTTGCATACTGTGCTTGCATCAGGATGGTGAACTCGTTTACACTGACTGGAAAATGGACAAGGACAACGACTCCGGACGTCTGCTGAGTAAGATACTAAAACAGCCGAACAACACATGTTTACACACATACACAGATTTGAATTCAAAGGTCATGAGTGATGGTTGAGATCTATCACTACTGTACTCTTGTTCAAGAACCTGAACCTCCGGCTGCTCCCGGGGATCCCGGCCTGCAGAAAATGAAGACTAAATCATTTTGGATTAAAAAAAAAAATGTTTCCGTACAAATACATTATTTAGCAATTTTTCAATGATATACAAATAGATGCAGCAAACACTAAGTTCTGAAAAAATTTAACTTAATTAAATGTAAAACACTTACTAAAAAAGATGTCAAAGTACAATTAAAATGAATTAATAATAATAATAAAAAATTAAATAAAAGTTTCTTAAGATGAAATATTTAATTTGAAATAAAGTAAATATTTTTAAAATAAACAACATTTAAAATAAAACACTTACTAAAAAGATTAAATTAAAATAAAAGCTAAAAGCAATCATTTGAAAATAAAAGCAGTCAAAATCAAGTACTAACTAAAAAGCGGAACATTTGTATTTGATATAAAAAAAATAATTTTAAAAAACAACCAAAAACAGTAAAACAATACCAATTGTAATATTTTATATTAAATAAATTCAGAATAAAATACATTAATAATCTGAAAACAAAAACAAAAGACTCAATATTTTATTTTACATAAATAAAAAATGAAAATCAATAAAGAAATGCTTTTAACAAAAACAATCAAAATAAACGCTCACTAAAAAAATATGCAATATTTTATTTGAAAAATGAAAAATGTTAATAAACACTTATTTAAAACTAATCAAAATAAAACACAAAAGAAGAAATATTTAGCTTGAAATAAATTACAAATTAAATTGTTGAAGTACTAACTATTTTTGAATGTTAAATATATATTAAATATTTTTACGAGACAAAAACAGCATAAACACCTGAAATCTCACTGTAGAGGCTTTGAGCAAACCAAACAAGACTAAAGCCTTCACTATTAATGAGGAAACCACACAATTACCTGGTTATCCTGAGTCTGTCAGGTGGAGTGTGTAATGAGTCGATAAAACAGGTTTCTCACAGGCATCAGACAAACACTGAGCTCATCGCTTTGGGCAGAGATCAAACCTAATTCCACCAAACCGCCACCTTCAGCCTGTAAAACCAGCCGGGATTTCCAGAAATATTACAGGAGACTGAGTTTCATTAGTGCTGAGGGGCAAAAGCATTTAATAAAATAAAATTGTATTTAATAAAAATTTAATATTTGAAATAAATTAAAATAATTAAGTAAATAATTTAAATAAATGAAACAATACTAAAAATAATCAAAATAAAACAATTACTAAAAAGATGAAATATGTTTTTAATTAAAATAAATAGTTTTAACATAAAAACAATCAAATCAATCAAATACAATCAATCAAAATTGAAATAAATAATTAATCTTAAATTAAAACAAATCTAAATAATTAATCTTAAATTTAAAAGTTTAAATATTACTATAAAGATAAAATATTTCATTTTAAATTAGTTAAAATAAATAAATAGCTTTAACATAAAAACAATAAAAAAACAAACTAAAACATGAAATATTTAAAATAAATAAAAATATTATAAAATTATAGATTGTTATAAAATAATTTATAAAATAAAATTTTATAATTTGATATAAAAATGTATATATTATAATTATATATCATTTGAAATCAAATTAATCAAAATTAAAATGACTAAAAATATTAAATACTTTATCTGAAATAAGTTAAAGTTAAAATAAGTACTAAATCAAATACTAAAAATATTAAATATTTCATTTAAAATAAATAAAAAATAAAATAGTTTTTTTAAATGTTTTTATTTTTATTATTTGAATGTTTTTTTTATGATTTAATTATTTGTTTGCTTTTCAATAGGAAATCTGACAGTACACAACATTTGAAATTAGATTGCCCTATTTTTATCAATGCATCTCATTATTGAAATATATTAATAAACAACATTTTCAATCGACTTTTTGCACTGATCTTGTCGCAGTGCATTCTGGGATTGCCTTCTTTGTAGGCTTCCACTGAAGGGACAATTCACCCAAAAATGATCATCATTTAATCATCCTCAAGTCCTTTCAAACCTGTGTGAGTTTCTTTCTTCTGTGGAACATAAAGAAGATATTTTAAGAAATGTCTCAGCGTTTTTGTCCATACAGTGAAAGTCAGTGGGGTCCAATACTGTTTAGACCTGAACGCTCTTCAAAAAGAGAGAAAGTCACACAGGTTTGGATCAACATGATCATTTTTGGGTGAACTACCATTTGCAAAATGTGCGTTTTGGGCCTTATGGGGCTAATATGGTTATGATATATCACAAAACCAGTCTTAAGGTCCTTGCACAAAAATGAAAATTTCATATGCGTTTTTTCTGTTTTTTTTTTTTTTCATATTCGTCATCCTTTCCTATGGATGCGAAAACTCAGAAAATCGAACCTGGTCCGTTTTTTTTCTTTATATGGACAAAAGTTTCGGAGGCAGTGTGTAAATGTGATTGATACATTGTATGGGTCAAAATTATCGATTTTTCTTTTATGCCAAAAATCATTAGGATATTAAGTAAAGATCATGTTCCATGAAGATATTTTGTGAATGTCCTACCGTAAATATATCAAAACTTAATTTTTGATTAGTAATATGCATTGCTAAAAGCTTCATTTGGACAACTTTAAAGATGATTTTCTCAATATTTAGATTTTTTTGCACCCTCAGATTCCAGATTTTCAAATAGTTGTATCTCAGCCAAATATTGTCCTATCCTAACAAACCATACATCAATGGAAAGCTTATTTATTCAGCTTTCAGATGTTGTATACATCTCAATTTCAAAAACTGACCCTTATGACTGGTTTTGTGGTCACATATGTATCGTGCAGAAGTTGAGTTTTTGGCGTGTGTTTTCTGTCAGGCACTAAACCCATCCACCGGCTCCTCGTACACGACACTCTGGTGAACACCGTCAGCCGCTCTCCGTTCTTCAGGGACATCATCCTGACGGTCAGCAGCTTCAGCTTCGCCATCTGGAAGGAAGGGGTCACGGTGAGGTCACGACAGGATCACACGCTCAAACTCGAATCAGATGAAATCAAAGAAAAACACACCTGTGTTCTATATAAACAACAGTTACACTTTAATCACCTGTTAAAGCTGAACTGATTCAGCTGTTTATATAGTCAGCATTTTACTAGCAATAATCTTCTTATAGACCCTTTAATATATCATCAATATTTTAGGTTCAAATTTATATGAATTTACAATTTTATTTTTTTTTTACGTTAAATACATTTTAGTTTCCATACAAATGAATTATTTTGCTGTTTTCCCCATACATACATATAAAGAAAAAATGTCATCATCACAAAAATGTAAAATGAAAACAAATTATTCTAAAATAAAAAATAATCACTAAAAAAATAAAAAGATTAAATATTTTATTTTTATTAGTTTTTTTCCCGTAATAAAAAATAAATAAATTTTTAAATAAAAACAAAATGAAACAATATGAAATATTTTTAAATAAATCAAAAAATGAAATAAATACTTATCAAAATAAAACCGAAAATATAAATATGAAATAAAAAGCGATTTTTTTTCAAATAAAATTAATCAAAATGAAACAGAAAATAAAACAATATGAATTATTGTATTTGAAATAAAAATACTTTTCAAATAAAAACAATCAAAATAAAACTAAATAAAATAATATGAAATATTGTACTTGAAATAAATAAAAAATAAATAAATACTTATAAACTAAAAACAGATGATGAGATGTTGTATTTGAAACAAATTAAAAAAATACTTTTAAAATAAAAACAATCAAAATAAAACACACACTAAAAACATGAAATATTTTATTTAAAATAAATCAAAATATTTTAGTTTCATCAATATTCCAGGTTCAAATTCATATGAATTTCTCTCCTTTTTTATATCACTTTTAACAACCGTTTTGCCTTCATTACGTCATTGACTTTTTATTTTCCTGTTATAACTGATCCTGTTATAAAACATAACCTTATGTGTGTTTGTAAATAAATAAATAAATAATTTTTAATGCACCTTACTTATAAGAGAATAAGTTAGATACAGTTGAGCATGTGCGGTATGATTCTGTCTCACCTGGTTTTTCTTTTTTCCCCATTTCAGAGCGGCCCGATCCTCATGTCGGCCTGCTCCAAGATGCTGCGTACGGTGGGTCACTGGTCCCTGTCCCGGCCGGCGGTCTTCTTCATCGGGAAGGAGGACGGAAGCATCGAGGTGTGGGACCTGCTGCAAAACAGTCACGAGCCCTCGCAGAGCCAGAACATCAGCAGCGCCGCCGTCACCTGCATCAGCACCAGCAGCATCTCCTGTAAGACACACACCCGTCTGCTGACGTGAAGCGCAGGGGTCAGATGCTAACGCCTCCCGATTCTCTCCACAGCCAAGCAGCATCTTCTGGCGGTTTCAGACCGTCTCGGGACGCTACACATCCTACAGATCCCCTGGACCCTGCGCAGATCCTCCAACAGCGAGGTGAGGACATTACCTTCCTCAACTAAATCAGACTGTGACCCTGGAGCACAAAACCAGTCATAAGGGTAATTTTTTTGAAATTGAGATTTATACATCATCAATAAATCAGCTTTGCATTGATGTATGGTTTGTTAGGATAGGACGATATTTGGCTGAGATACAACTATTAGAAAATCTGGAATCTGAGGGTGCAAAAAAATATTGCTACAAATATACCCCAGCGACTTAACACTGCTTTTGTGCTGCAGGGTCACATATAAGCTCTGTTCCAGTAACTACCTTCAGCTCTAGTGACTTTTTAAAAAATAGTTCTCCGTACTGAATAAAATACATTTAGAATCAACACTTCCCACGATTTATCCATTCGGTTCATTGCAATTTTGGGTTTGGCTTAAAAGATATATTTAAAGGAATAGTTCACCCAAAAATTAACATTTGCTGAAAATGTACTCGGCACCCATTCACTGCAGAGCATCCATTGGTGAGACACTGATGCAATGCTACATTTCTCCAAATCTGATGAAGAAACAAACTCATCCTGATCTTGGATTGTCTGAGGGTGAGTAAATTCTCAGCAAATTTTCATTTTTGGCAGAACGATTGCGTTAATGCTCAAAATTAAGTATCTTATAAGGCAGCTGCATAATTTTGTCAGAACAGCCTGTAATCGTGACTATGATGGCTAAAAAAGCCGTCTAGGTAGGGCTTGGATCAGAACGCGCATGTATAACAGCGCAGTATGTTTCCTGCAGAGGCAGATTGTGAAGAAGTACTTTGAGAAGGAAGAGGAACGACTGGAGTATTTCGAGAAACGCCAGATCAAACACGAGAAGGAAAAGAAAGAGATGGAAGCCGAGCAACAGAGGAAGAAGACGGTGAGAGAGGAAGCACTCGTTTAAAGGAACATTTACCAGGGTTATTATAGTTAACTAAAACCAAAACCATAAAAAAAACAAAACATTTTAATTACTGGACTTAAACAAATGTTGACGGAAATAAAATAATAAAAAAAAAAAATTCAGCTAGCTGTATATAAAAACAATAGAAGTCTATGCAATGTCCCCATTTCGATAGCAGAGTAAATGTTTCTGTGTGTGTGTGTGTGTGTGTGTGTGTGAGCGTGTGTGAGCGTGTGTGTGCGTGTGAGTGTGTCTGTGTGTGTGAGTGTGTGTGAGTGTGTGTGTGCGTGTGAGTGTGTGTGTGCGTGTGAGTGTGCGTGTGCCCGCAGCTGTAGTTGAGCTGGAATGTGTGTTTGAGTGATTCCAGATCCGCTCAGACTTGCTGAATATATATTTACTAAATGAAAGTATGCTTGCGTCTGTCTCTCTGAGGGTCAGAAAACACACTCGTTTGTGTTTCACACCCAGCTGACGTCCGCGGACACATGATGCTGGAGGCTTTCTGGACGGATTTCAAGACAAACACTTAATGTTTCTGATGCTGCAGGCAAAACCAGTGTTTTTTCATGCACTGGTCAATTTTGCGATTTTGGGATATTTGGCATTTCATGTTATTTCAGACTAGAGAAAAGAAAACATCTAAAATGCACATTTGTGTTTATTGTATTGCACTAGATCCATTTGCGTCTGTAAATGTCAATCAGTTTTTTCTCCACTTCAGTATCACTTACATAAACCAATTTTATTCCTCTCTATATTCTGAAGGATTTTACTGAGGGGTTTGTTCATGTATCATTCAGACTGATTTATATTCACATTTTATTCTTAAAAACATAGTGAAAAATGTATATTTTTCTGTCTATTGACAGTATTTTTTTATTTATAGTGTGATAAAAAGAGAAATCCAAAATCCCTTCTGTAAAAAACTTTAACTCTAATATGTCAACAAAATCAAACAAAAAAATTGAACCTGGCTTTATCCAATGTTCAGATTTATCTTCTGGAAGTTTATGCAAATAAGTGCATATTTAATAAGATAATGCATAATTTGCATATTTAAACATACTATTTCAGAAAAATTGTAATATAAATACAAAACTTGTAATACACTGTAAAAAGTGATGTTCTTTCTCAGTATTTTTGTCTTGTTTTTTCCAGTACAAATATCTAAACAGAAAATCAAGATGCATTTACTTGAGAAGCAAAACATATTAATAACATATTAAGCCTTTTTCTGAAAAAGTTTATCAAAATGAAGGGAGTTTATGCTTAAAACAAGAAAAATATTAATTATCAGATTATTTATCTGAACCATATTGGCAGATATCTTGTTTTAAGCACTCAATATATTTAAATAAATTAAAAAATGAAATAAATACTTATCAAAATAAAACAGAACACATAAATATGAAATAAAAAGTTTTTTTTTTTTTTATAAAATCAATCGAAATGAAACTAAATAAAAGTATATGAAATATTGTATTTGAAATGAATAAAAAATAAATAAACTAAAAACAATCAAAATAAAACAATATGAGATGTATTTGAAACAAATAAAAAATACTTAAAAAAATAATTTAAAACAAATTTAAAAAATTTATTTAAAATAAATTAAAATATTATAAGATAAGATATTAAGCCTTTTTCTGAAAAAGTTTATCAAAATGAAGGGAGTTTATGCTTAAAACAAGAAAAATATTTTTTTATCAGATTATTTATCTGAAACTTATTGACAGATATCTTGTTTTAAGCACTCAATATATTTAAATAAATTAAAAAATGAAATAAATACTTATCAAAATAAAACAGAAAATATTTTATATTTAAAAAAATTAAATCATTCAAAATTAAACTAAATAAAAGAATATGAAATATTGTATTTGAAATGAATAAAAAATAAATAAACTAAAAACAATCAAAATAAAACAATATGAGATGTTGTATTTGAAACAAATGAAAAATACTTACAAAAATAACTTAAAACCAATTTTAAAAATGTATTTCAAATAAATTAAAATATTATAACATAAGATATTAAGCCTTTTTCTGAAAAAGTTTATCAAAAAGTTTTATATGCTTAAAACAAGAAAAAAAAAATTTTTTATCAGATTTTTTTATCTGAACCTTATTGGCAGATATCTTGTTTTAAGCACTCAAAAAGACTTAATCTTGTGTCATTGTGTTTCTCAAATAAACATATCCTGATTTAAGAATGTTAAAAAATTTGTTGTGGAAAACGAGACAAAAATACTGAGTAAGATTTTGAATTTTTTTTTGGTAGTGTGCACTTGATTTGACTGATTTTGGACGGCTCTTGGACTCAATAAGCCTGATGAAGCTTTGGTGTATATCAAAAACTGTAGTTGCAAATGCCTTTGAACTTTTGTGTTTGATTACTTGTGCGTTTTGCTGTTCATCAGGAGCCGGCGATGCCACTGAAACAGGAAGAGGAACTGGAGGCAGAAGCGCTGAAGGAATACGAACAGTTTCTGGATCTGGAGAAGGTCGTTTTGAAGAACATGGGCCTCCTGACCGAAACAGAGGACAGATCAGACCTGTAACACAGTAACATCATCATTACACTCTAGAACCACCAAGAATCTAGAACTTACCAGATGACCTAATAACAAGAGTTCTGCTGATTGTGCCATTAACACTGGAAGCTTAATTCAGTTCAGTTCTTAAGGGTGGAAAAAAAGTCTAGCTTAAGTCATTCTGATTAGAATGATGTGAAAACATCGTTATTCATCGTAAACTTTTCAATGGAATTTCTTACAGTGTTTGGAACAACATTCCTAAACTACTATTAATTTGAATCAGATTTAAACTTGATTTGATTCTTATTGATTAGTTCCAAATTATGATGGAAATTTCTTTAGCAAAGCATGAGAATTCCTTTGGTTTTTGAATGCAACTTTATTGTTGTGTATTGTAAGCATTCTGAATGTAAAACATTAAAACCCCATTTTCTTAAGCAGGGCAGAGAGGGTGTTTTGTTCTTGTAAGCTTATGCGCTCTGACCTTGAAGATTGATTCTTCCTCCGGTTACTGGTCTCAGTTCATCTTCGTAATCAAACACCTCTGACAGCTTATCTGCTTTCATACGGACACATCCAGCCACTAATGTACAATATTGATCAAGTTCAGCCCGGCTCATATTGATTCAATAGATAGGCTACTAAACTTCCTTTTTAAGCAGCGAACGGGACAAGAATTCACACGCAAAGCAGGTTTGGTCGACATATAGAAGACTTTCAAGTCTACTTCATAAAATGCATTTCTATGGAGCAAAGAAAGGTTTTTTAGCAAACCCTAGAATAATTAATGAATGTGAATTTCATGTGTCCACTGAATTGAGTGCTGTTTATTGTCTACCGTTTAAAAACATAGTACTGATGAAACACGAGAAGAGCATATTTCTGTGTAAATCGACTATGTTCTTGCATAAATTATCCAATTGAATCAAATACAATAATTTGATTTTACATAATTTATACAGAAATTTAATTCCGAAATTCCTTCAAATTCAGAATTGCAAGATATAAACTCACAGTTCTGAGTAAAAAAAGGGTCAGTTATGAGATATAAACATAAAATAGCAAGACATAAATTCTTCAAAGTTTTCATCTTACAATTCTGAGAAAAAAGTCATAATTGCAAGATACAACAATTTAGATTTTTAGCAATTCTGAGAAAAAAAGTTGATAATTGTGAGAAATTTCACAATTCTGACAATTTTTCTCAGAATTCTGAATTGCTCTCTCACAGTTCTGACTTTTCTTTGAATTCTGAGTTCACAACTGAGCTTATATCTTTATAATTCTGAAAATTGTGAGATGAAAACTCAGAATTGCAAGAAACGTGCCCAAATTGTGAGATGAAAAAGTCATAAGCACCATAAGTGAGATATAAATTCACAATTCTGACATCTCACAATTTTGCATGTTTATCTCACAATTCTAAACTTTTTCTCGCAATTCTAAGTTTCTATCTTGTTACTCTGAGAAAAAAAGTCAATAACGTTGAGATATGAACTCAGAACTGCAACAAAAATATCTAAGTTGTAAGAAAAAAAGTTGCAATTACCTTTTTATTCTGTGGCAGAAAAAAGCTTCCATGTCTCAAAACGTAGTACAGTACAACTTTACTGTTGCATTATATTGCATGAAAATCACAACTGATGTCATTTATATTTCATTCGCACACTGAAAATTAAGGTGAAATTGAGTGCATTGATTTATGGGATATATATATATATATTTTTTTCATATTCTGCACATATTGGCATTGTCTTCATATATTTAAGATGATTAGTGTGCAATAACCCTAATTCACAAACTCAAGTTAATCTTGCATTTTGTGTGTCTGTTGCATGAAGCCACACGTCTTCATGAACCAGACAATCACATCTTCTGTTCTGCCTCTGTAACTCTCATTATCCAGCTGCATTACACGTCTATCTCAGCGTTGTCTTTCTTTAATCTGTTCCTGTTGGGCAAACAAAGGCAGTTTTGACTAAATCTGGCCGCGTTTCAGCAATGATAAGGCTTTTATCTCCTTTAAGCTCCATTTGATAGACGTGTAATTTTACAGCCATTTATGAGCGTGAGCTGCAGAAGTCTGCAGATGTTTAGGTATAAATGCTAAACGTACAATGACAGCAACTGCACGATCACCTCTATGAAGCGCCGGCCAATCAAAGGTCATCTCTTCCAGGCAGCCAATCAGAAGACTCTGCTTGACATCAAAGAGTCTTTGGGACGTGACTGGACCAATCACACGTCTGAACTGCAGCCAAACGCTGACAGATGCTCTGGATGTTTATCACAGAGAGCAGGTGTCGCTGAAGACGCACATCTGCGCTGCTGGAGAAATCATTTACCCAGTATACCTGCAGGATGTAGAGGATGGAGGGACAACAGGCCAGTAATCTCACATGTGTCTCCTCATGGGTTTCAGAAAAGATCTTGACAATGTCTCAGTGATGGAAGCCTGTTTCCATCCACAGGGTTAAAAAAAAAAGTCTCTCAATTCTTTTTTCTCACAATTCTGAGTTTATATCTCCCATTCTGAGAAAAATGGCAAGATATAAAGTTGGAATTGTGATTCACAATTCTGAGGAAAAAAGTCAGAATTGTGAGATTTTCTATTCCGCTGCGGAAACAAAAAGTCAGAATTGCGAGATTTTCTATTCTGTTGCGGAAACAAAAAGTCAGAATTGTGAGGATTTTCTATTCTGTTGCGGAAACAAAAAATCAGAATTGTGAGATTTTCTATTCCGTTGCGGAAACAAAAAGTCAGAATTGTGAGGATTTTCTATTCCGTTGCGGAAACAAAAAGTCAGAATTGTGTGAGTTTTTCTTCTCTGTTGCAAAAACAAAGAATAATTGTGTGAGATTTTCTATTCCGTTGCGGAAACAAAAAGTCAGAATTGTGTGAGATTTTCTATTCCGTTGCGGAAACAAAAAGTCAGAATTGTGTGAGATTTGCGATATGAACTATATGTTTCCGCCACTGAATAAAAAATAAAGTTAATTGCGACTTTTAATCTTACTATTCAGCCTTTTTTATATTTTTCTTAGAATTGCAAATTTATATCTCACGATTATGATTTATCACGCAATTTAGTCTTTTCCAATTTAGGAAACAAAAAGTCAGAATTGCGAGAAAAAAGTCCGAAACTATATTCAGGAGTTTATGTCTTGCATTACTGAGGAAAAAAATGCAAGACAAACTCCTGAATATAATATTGGACTTTTTTTCTTGCAATTCTGACTTTTTGTTTCCTAAATGGGAAAAGACTAAATTGCGTGATAAATCATAATCGTGAGATATAAATTTGCAATTCTAAGAAAAATATAAAAAAGGCTGAATAGTAAGATTAAAAGTCGCAATTAACTCTAAAAAAGGCTTCAAGGCCCAGTTCTTCTCAGGTGAGTGTGTGCTGTGAAATGTCAACAATGTCAAAATAAAAGGTCAACCAAAATGTTTATTATATATATATATATATATATATATACTGTATATATAGCAAAAAAGAATGCAAAAAAAAGATAATACTTTTGCATACTTAAAATCTAGTGTGACCGTCCCAACTGAGAAAAAACAAACCTCCAGACGATTGGTTTTAATTGGTTTATCTCCTTTAACCCATATTATTATATTGGCCTCTACGTTCTATTTGCTGTGTAACAAGTCCTTTATTTAGATATTTTAAAATGAGATTTTCTATCAAAGACTGTAGCATTGTCAGGCGAGAAGCACAATCAGAAAACAAACCGCTCGTGTAAAGATTCAGTCTTTCTTTCACAAGACCTGCAAATTTACAACCAAGCCATAAACGTGAGCAGCTGCCAAATGGAGGAAAAACAGAATTTCACTATAATTAAAATAATCTCTATCTACACGCATAAATACATCCCGATTTTTTATTCAGTGGCGGAAACATATAGTTCATATCTTGCAGTTCTGCCTTTTTTCCCCCTCAAAAAAGCAAGAAAAAGTAAGAACTGCGAGACATGTCAAAATTGCAAGATAAACTTACAGTTCTGAGAAAAAAAGTCAAAAATGTGAGTTAAAAAGTCCCAATTACATTTTTTATTCTGTGACGGAAACAAAACTAAAAGTCAAAAAGTCGAATTGCAAGATGCAAACTTGTGAGAAAAAGTCAAAATTCTGAGTTTATATTTAGCATTTCTGCCTTTTTTCCTCAGAAATGCAAGAAAATTTTGAATTGTGATAAAGTCAGAATTGCAAGATATAAAATTACAATTCTGAAAAAGTCCGAATTGTGAGATGAAAAGTCACAATTACCTTTTTATTTTTTTATTTTTACGTTGCGGAAACAAATAATCAGGATCATGAGATGATCAGAATCAAAATTCTGGAAAAAAGTCAGAATTGTGAGATGTACAAATTTTGAGAAAAAAGAATGAAAAAAATATAAACGCTCAGAATTCTGAGTTTATTTCTCGCAATTGTGAGATGTCACAAATACCTGTTTTACTTTTTAATCCTGTGACGGAAACAAAAAGTCTATACTTCTGCAAGTATTTTTTTACATGAACTCGCCAGCTCATGTTCCAGTGACAAATTACAGGAACGTTTGGAAACAAAACGTGAATCTGTGGTGGACAAGCGTGACTCATTGTAGCCGACGCTGACCTTCGATTCACATGACCATCTGCAGAAATAAGCAGCTAAATATATCCAGACATTTCAAGAAGAACAGTCGAGTCGTCAAGGCTGCATGAAACATAAACTTTAATGTGATCATATACTTTACAATATCTGCTTTAGTCGTACGTTAATTTAAGCACAACCAAACTTTTACAAAAACCGCAGCAGAGACAAAGGAGAAAAACAGGGGAATGTTTATCAAAGCAGCTCACAAGTTTCCTTCTTGCTGACCGTAGATCAGTCGCTGTACGACAGGAATCTGATCTCAAATCAGACTTTAAGAAACCAGGTCAAACACTCCAAAGGTGCGGTCACACTAGATTCACATCAATACACATTTAAAAGCATGCATACTGAAATCTACAAACTGGAATAGTTAATATCCTAAATTTATTATTATTATTCATAATGCATTCAAATGAAAAGTCTGTATGGTATGCATGACGTCATATCCTGTTGCCTATATATATATATATATATATATATATATATATATATATATATATATATATATACATTATATATAGCAAAAAAGAATGCAAAAAAAAGATAATACTTTTGCATACTTAAAATCTAGTGTGACCGTCCCAACTGAGAAAAAACAAACCTCCAGACGATTGGTTTTAATTGGTTTATCTCCTTTAACCCATATTATTATATTGGCCTCTACGTTCTATTTGCTGTGTAACAAGTCCTTTATTTAGATATTTTAAAATGAGATTTTCTATCAAAGACTGTAGCATTGTCAGGCGAGAAGCACAATCAGAAAACAAACCGCTCGTGTAAAGATTCAGTCTTTCTTTCACAAGACCTGCAAATTTACAACCAAGCCATAAACGTGAGCAGCTGCCAAATGGAGGAAAAACAGAATTTCACTATAATTAAAATAATCTCTATCTACACGCATAAATACATCCCGCTGTAGGAGACACTGAGAAACACTTAATTTTTGACCGTAAAGCTTTTGACCATGCAATGCTCAAATTTCCTGCACTTTCGTGACCACAAAATACCCAGAATCCCTCGCAGTTCTGACTGTGGGTTATATCATTACATAGATCCAACAAAATATATATATATATTTATTTAAGGCTGATCTACAGGCCAAATACTACAAGGTAGCTGATGAACATTTAAATATGCACAAACTGAAGTGTACATCATCGAAAATACGTTTTCTGACTATATTCATACAAACATACATGTGTCTGTCAAATACTGATGAGTTTGTATCCCTGGACTGCTGAGTGTTGTCATGGTGTCATCATGTTACCATTTTTTTAAATTTTAAGTGAAATTATATCTATTCAGTATGTTTTTAGGGAGCGCCCATCAAAAGCAAAATAAACGTCAGCAATTTTAAGTTACTTTTTAAAATGTATTCTCAAAAACTTACATTAAAGTTCTAACTATTTTTAAATATTTATTTTACTACTTACTACAATCATATTCATGTTCAGCTGTCCATAGCTTGTTTAGGGGGACGTTTGAAGTATTTTTACAAGAAAAAAAAACTCAAACAGACGCTGTTTTAATCTCATACGACCACAACCTCAACTAGACCAGCAGCGTTTAGTGGCTCTCTGAATGGAAAGGGTGTTGGGTGTCCGATACTGCTCTTGGAGAGCCACCTTCATGCAAAGGTTATCGTCAACACATTTGCCTGAATGTTAAAAGATAGTAGTTAAAGACTACGATTAGAGCTGGAGCTGAAGGTGGCCTTCCAGGAACAGGACTGGACATCCCTTGTTTAGGGTGTAAGGTTAAGATAGGGTTAGGGTTAGGATACAACATTCAAAGTTTAGGGAGCAGGGAACAAGGACCTCAAACTATTGGCTGACACCACTTCACTAGGTAATTTGCATTCGAGACCCCTGATGTAGGGTTCAGGGTTGTAGGGTTGGGGTTAGGGTACTTAATCCTGCTCCTGGTGATCTACCTTCCCTCCTCTTTAACTGAAGCTCAAGACCTTAATTAGTTTGTGTGGAGTGTGCTTGGAGGTAACAGGAAGCTGGATCTCCAGGAGTAGGAACGAACCCCCTGGTAAGGGTGTAAGGTTTAGGATAGGGTTAGGCTATAACATTCAGAGTTTAGGGAGAAGGGTGCAGGGATCTCAAACTACCGGATAATGATGTAGATTTTAGGGTTGTTGGGTTGGGGTGTTCAATTCTGCTTCTGGTGATCCACCCTCTTCTTTAAGTGAACCCCAAGACCTTGATTAGCTGGTTCAAGTGTGTTTGGAGGCTACAGGAAGCTAGATCTCCAGGAGCAGGAACAAACCTCCGGTAAGGGTTAAGGTTTAGGATAGAGTTACGCTATAAGATTCAAAGTTTAGGGAGTAGGGTGCAGGGATCTCAAACTACTGGCTAACACCACCTGACTAGGTCATTTGCGTTCGAAACTGCTGATGTAGGGTTCAGGGTCATAGGTTTGGGGTTAGGGTACTTAATCCTACTCCTGGTGATCTACCCTCCTCCTCTTTAAGTGAAGCTCAAGACTTTAATTAGCTGGTTCAAGTGTGACTGGAGGGAACTGAAGACTATAGTAAGCTGGATCTCCAGGAGCAGGAACAAACACCCCTGGTTAGGGTGTGAGGTTTAGGATAGGGTTAAGATATAGGGAGAAGGGTGCAGGGATCTCAAACTACCAGATTACGATGTAGATTTTAGGGTTGTTTGGTTGGGGTGCTCAGTTCCACTCTTGGTGATTCACCCTCCTCTTTAAGTGAATTCCAAGACCTTAATTAGCTAGTTTAAGTGTGTTTGGACATTACAGGAAGCTGGATCTGCAGGATCAGGAATGAACCCCTGGTAAGCGTGTAAAGTTTAGGTTAGGTTTAGGCTATAACATTCAGAGTTTAGGGAGCACTTTGCAAGAATTTTAAACTACCGGCTAACATCACCTCACTAGGTAATTTGTTTAGCTGGTTCAAGTGTGTTTAAAGGGTTGGAACTGAAGACTACAGGAAGCTGGATCTCCAGGAGCAGGAACAAACACCCCTGGTTAGGCTGTAAGGTTTAGGATAGGGTTAAGATATAATATTCAAAGTTTAGGGAGTAGGGTGCAGGGATCCTAAACTACCAAGACCACCTCACTAGGTAATTTGCATTCAAGACCCCTAATGTAGTGTTCAGGGTCAGGTGCTCAATTCCATTCCTTGTGATCTACCTCCTCTTTAAATGAACCCCAAGACCTTGATTAGTTTGATTGTGTTTAATTAGAGCTGGAGATGAAGCTGAATTTCCAGGAGCAGGACTGGACACCCCTTATTTAGGGTGTAAGGGTCAAGATAGGGTTAAGGTTAGGATATAACATTCAGAGTTTAGAGAGTAGGGTGCAGGGATCTCAAACAACCATTTAACACCACCTCCACAATAGGTAATTTGTGTTCGAGATCCCTGATGTAGGGTTTGGGGTCTTAGGGTTGGGGTTAGGGCAGGGAATTCAATATCTCCATGAGAAGGACTGAGTACCCCTGGTTTAGGGATGTATCTGTAGAACCTAGTTCTCCCACCATAAGGCTTCACACCTGTACCTGAACTGGCCGTGCATTTAACAGCAGGCCCCATAAGTGCATTGGTTTTCATCGTAATGTTTTGTACCTCCGTAGAAAGTAAAAAGCTCTCGCTGTCGTAAGCACCACCTTAACACAATGAAGGCACCTGGTGCACCCTTCAGGGTTCAATGAGTTCTTCTCATAAGAAGAAAAACAATGACGAGATCAACAACATGGAGACCAGGAGACAAACAAAAACACAAATCAGAAGTGAGGAATGTCTTCTTGTACATGCATCCCAAGTGTGCATGGGAGCAAGAACGTTCCATGGCGCTGATGTCTCTAGGGAATCACCACCATATTTCGTCTGTCCTTGTAAAGAGTCAGTACCCTATGTTGAGCTTATTCTTGTTGAGCTCCCTCTCCAGGTTGCCGATTAGAGTGTCGATGCTCTCCTGCAGGTCCCGCAGGTTGACCCTGTTGCTTAGGACTGGGCTGATCTCCTGGATCTTCATGTAGGCCTGGTAGGTGTGCTCTTTGGGTCGGTGCTCTGGGAGGATCTGATCGTAGGGGCTTGTGGGAAGAGGTTCCTCCACTTGTAGCTTGTCCAAAACTACTGTATTCTCTTCCTCACTCACTTCCTCTTCCTCCTCTATCTGCATTTCCTCAACCCTCTCCACTGCCTGGTCCAACTCAGACAACTCTTGTTCGGAGACTACATCTCCAGTACCCTTCAATAAGTCCTCCTGTTCTGCGTTCGGAGGTTCTTCGCTGGGAACGTCGTCATAGTCTGCCTCCTCCGGGCAGCACGGTTGGAGGTACGTTTCCCGGCATCTGCTCCAGTCCCCGGCATAGCGGTTACTGGGACTGTCCAGACGGCCAGCTCTGGGCCGCAAAACGCCTGCCATGTCCGCCTCGGTTAGATTTAGCACCTGTGGACGCTCTTTCCTCCTCCTTACGGCAGCCGTCACTGCTGGAAGCGACTCCACCGAGGCAGGAACCGGAGAGGAAGATTTACCCTGAGCATCCACAACTGCGAAAAAAGACAACAAACAATGGGTTTAATCATTTGATTATAAATTAACAACACGTTTCAGATAATGAGAGTATATATAGAATAACCAATGTTGGGGAAAGTACTTTGAAACTGGCCAAGATAAAAGCAACTCAAATTTGAAAATGGTAAGCTACTAACAAAAAGCATCTTTCTACAGTGAAGCTAGTACAGGAGGTAATATTTTTGTATACATATAATATGATATAAAATATTTTATAATTTTAGTTACTCCCCAAAACTGGCAATACTATATGTGGTTTTATTATGAAAAACTCAAAGCATGCAGAACAAATGAGATACATGCCTCAAAACCCCAAACAAACTCAAAGATCCTAACTACTGACACCAACCCAAATTGGCTAAACCTCAAATACTCTGTTGAACTTGGCCAAACTTGGCCCTACAAACCCTCCAAACTTGCCACAAAAGTCGTAAACCTGGTAGATCTGGTGAAGGACAGGAAAGCAGCAGAACGGTGGCAAGCTATCAGTATTTTTAGCTTCTATCTGAACAAATCTGCGTGCTAGCAAGATATTGAGGTAGTGTCATGAAGGGCTAGCGGAGGACACACAAAGCACACCCATTTAATCTAGTTTACCTGTCACGATCTGCCCTCTAAACCTTCTGAGGATTTTAGCAGTGGCCTACATGTGACGGGACAAGTAAAATAAACAAACAAGCACAAATAAATATACAAAATACAACTAAGTACTATAGAATTAGATTTGTAGCTCTTAGACTTAACGCATTATGTTATTTTTACAATAAGAGTACTTAAAGGGATAGTTAACCCAAAAATGAAAATTTTATGTTTATCTGCTTACCCCCAGGGCATCCAAGATGTAGGTGACTTTGTTTCTTCAGTAGAACACATGATGATTTTTAACACAAACCGTTGCAGTCTATCAGTTGTATAATGCATGGCAATGGTAACAACGTGGAAAGTCACCACTCCTGAATGAGTTTGCGCGAGAGAACGTAGTCTTTTAGTTTTAAGTCGGTTTTAACAATCCGGTAATGGAATGGCAAGTAAGTACCATTTTGATTAGCCGTCGTACCTACAATGACTGTGCACTGTGTAAACAATGAGTGACGTATGCGCGCGAGATCACTTCAGGCGCTTGCGTAAACTACGCCAGAGCGCGTACACACCTCACGCACCGGATGCCTGCACGCGCTCAAAGTCTGTGCATGTTTTTTTACCTTCATAGATTTTGTTACCATTGCCATTCATTATACGACTGACAGACTGCAACGGTTAAAGTTAAAAATCATCATATGTGTTCTACTGAAGAAACAAAGTCACCTACATCTTGGATGCCCTGGGGGTAAGCAGATAAACATCACATTTTCATTTTTGGGTGAACTATCCCATTAAAGAATGTTAAAGCAGGCTTAAGGCTAGAATTTCTATGTACACATAACCTGTAAAGCTGGTTTTAACTTAGTTAACTTAGCTTAGTTAATCACCTGACATTATTTGCAGTATTTAATCAATGCTAAGTTCTGTTTAAAATAGAAAGAACTGCTTTAGAAACAGCGTTTTGGATAATTAAACTGATTTAAATAAATAAATGGAATTTTTAAAAATAAAAAACAAGTAAAACTTCAGCTTAAATTTAAGATATAATTTAAGATATATTTAATTTAAGATATATTCTCTGACATATTCTCTTAAATTTAAAATTTAGACTTGATGTTCAGAGGTTTTTACTGAAAACCAAAACATATATATTAACAAAAAATATATATAAATAAATAAATAAAAATTACATTTAATTAAATAAATGGAACTGTAATTTAAACAAATTAAAATAATAAAATGAGTAAACCTTAAATTTAAGATAAATTGAAGTTATATTCTATTGAATATTTTCTTAAAGTTTAGACTTGATATTCAGATATTTTTACTGGAAAACAAAAATATTTAAATAAATGAATAAAACAGATTAAAATACACTTAAATACATTAAAGACATATTCTCTTAAAGTTTAGACTTGATGTACAGATATTTGGTAACACTTTACAAGAAGGTTCCATTAGTTAATGTTAGTTAATGTATTAACTAACATGAACGAACAACGAACAATATATTTATTACAAAATGTATTAATCTTTGTTAATGTTAGTTAATGAAAATACAGTCATTCATTGTTAGTTCATGGTAATTCACAGTGCATTAACTAATGTTAACAAGCACAACTTTTGATTTTAATAATGCATTAGTAAATGATGAAATTAACATTAACTAAGATTAATAAATGCTGTAGAAGTATTGTTCATTCTTAGTTAATGTTAACTAAAGTAGTTAACTAATGTTAACTAATGAACCTTATTGTAAAGTGTTACCAGATATTTTACTGGAAAACGACACAAAAAAAAAAAATTTTCCCCCAGAATTTTTCTTATTATCATGGTACATTGCCTAAAAAACATGGTATTGATGGTTTGAGTTAATGCAACTCTGACAAAAAAAATACCCTGCAGAAATCTTTATATGCGCACATAATTCAAGAAAACAACAAACACACAGACACTATAGAATATGCATCAATATATCATGTGACACACACAGCTTGACACACAAGCAGACAAAAAGACAGCCGTCCCAGAGCAGGACGAGGGCAGCTGGCCTCATGGGAGTTTCTCCACGTCTGACGGAGGCTCTTTTGCAGCGAGAGGCCCCTCTAAACGGGTCGATTGTTCTGAGGGTAAGGCGGGTCGGCCGGAGTTGAAGGTTAAGACAGGAATGCACGTAATTACAGACCGAGGTTTACTGTACTGTTCCTGCGTGCTGGAGGAAGTCAGCGGCGCAGAAATCTGTCTGAAACCACGGCCTGTGGCGAGACGCGTCAGCATGGGCAGCAAGAGTGAGAGATTAAAGCCCAACACGAGCTTTATGAGACGACCCCGAGACTTAAAGGAACAGCTCACCTAAATATGACACACTTGTGTTGTTTTAAAGCCGTATGACTTTCTTTCTTTTGTGTGTTTTGGAGAAATGTACCACACAGGGTCCAAACTCTTGCAAAAACTACCTGCAAATACCTGTGTATTATTTCATTTAAATCTTAAATCTAAATGATGATTAAAGGAATGTAATAGCAATTATCCACACTGTTTTCAATGATAATGGTAATAATAATAATAATACGTATGATAAATAATTGTACTTTATTAAATTATCCAAATTAAACAAATGAATAAATCATATATTATTACAGCAATAATACTATTTTGCTGTAAAAAATATTATAGTATTAAATTATATAGTACTAAAACTACAATAATAATAACAATACTAATACTAATACCACTACTTAGGACTGAATGGTGATGAAAGAAATTTAATAGTAATTTTTATGTTATCCACACTGTTTTTAATAATAATAATAATTATTATTATTATAAATAATTTTATTTTATTAAATTATCTAAATTAAACAAATTTATAAAGAATATATTATTATAGCAATAATGCTATTTTATTGTAAAAGCATTATTTAGTATTAAATTATATAGTACTAAAATAACAACAATAACAATACTAAAGTATTATTATTATTGTCAGCATAATTATTTTATTTTATTGGCTTGGTGATTAAAATTAAGTCACTATAATAATAATAATAATTTTTCTACATTATTCAAATTAAACACTACTATTTTACAATGTTATTGTACTGTAAAAAATAGTATTTACTATAACCACAATAATAATAATAATAATTATTATTATTATAATTATATTTATTATTATTATTACTGTTGTTGTCATTAATATTATTATAAATAATTATTTAGTTTTGTAATTATATATATACACACACACACAAATAATTGTTTATCCAATTTAAACAAAAAACAATAATTCTATTGTACTGTAAAATAAAAAATATTCTATATAAAACAATTATTACAATCATTATTATTATTATTATTTTACAGAACAACAGTAAAATTACAATACTATTATATCCATGGCTATAACTTATAACTAATATTTTTGCAGAAAAATACAGGGTAGCCTTCAAGCCTCTCTTTATTTTCACAATCAATTTATTAACGATTATCATTACAAATTTGGGAAGAAGCACCATGAAACTCTCCCAACAACTTTATGCCTTACATCTCCTTTTGCGTTTCACAGGAGAAAGAGACACTGCTTTGAAACGAATGTGTGTGATGTTTGTTTGTTTGTGTTTAACGCCATTCCAGCTTCTGTGGCGATTTTCATGGCGAGAATACATATATATATACAGTATGTATGTATGTATATGTATGTATATGTATATATATAACTTGCTACATGTAGGCTAACTGAGACTTGTCATATCACTTGCATATCATTGCTCTTCTGTTGGATCTGATTGCTTCTATTGTCCTCATTTGTAAGTCGTTTTGGATAAAAGCATCTGCTAAATGGCTAAATAAATAATAAATCCATAGGAGGGTGATGAACTCTAGTGAAATGGTGCATGTGTCACCTGGCCAGAGCTGGAGCAGGTAATGAAGGACCTCGATGTGTTTCTTGAAGTGCAGAGCGCTGGCAAGCTCCTCGGAGTCGATGAAGACCCGGTTCCCGTGGCAGGACGCCTCCTGTCTCTGGCTGAGCAGAACCGGCCCGAAACACACTGCCAGGTTCTGACAGGTCATTTTATTCACCTCGTGATGGGACGCCACGCGCTTCAGGTGATCCAGAAGCTTCCGCAGGGTCGCCTGAGCACAAACACACGCGTGTGAGTAGATCAGAAACAGGACAATGGACGAGACGGTTTCCCTCCAGAGCCTCACCGTACCTTCTCAACCTCCGGCAGGATCTCCAGCAAACTGACGGAGTGATCCGAGTCAGCCGGGTCGTTCTCGCAGCCGCCGCTTCCCATCTGCAGCGGCCTCTTGGCCATCGAGTCCAGAACACACTCGTATAGTGGCTTGGTGATGAGAGGGTGAGGAAGCTCACGGAGAAAGTCCTTCAGCACGCCTGCAGAGAGATTATTATCAATGTTGAAAACGGTTGTGCTGCACAATATTTTTAAATAAACAATTATTAAAATAAGTAAACAAATTAATTTAAAATACTAAATTAATGCAGAATATAAATTAACAAAAATAGATTTAAACATAAATAAATGCACGTTAATATATAAAAATGTAAAAAAGAAATAAATGAAAATAAGACTAAAAATATGAATAAATAAATAATAGATTTAAATAAAAAGATTAAAATAAGCTAAATAAATTAGTAAAACATAAAAAATTTAACACTTCATAAAATAAATACATGTAAAATATTATAAATATTAAAATAAGTAAATAACAAATGTAAAACAATAATATAAATACGTAAATAAATAAACAATACATCTAAAAACAAGGTATTATTTATTGTTACTATACTAGTACTATAATAATGCACAGAAAAAATAAATCTATAACTCTAAATAAACTAAATATTTTGACGTTTATAATATTAAGGTTTCACAGTATAAATTAGGTCTTTACACAAGAAACTATATAGATGCCTTTTAAATTTTAAGTAGGGGTTCTGTAGCACCTAAAAGAGTGAACATCACTGTTAATAGAGAGATTAACTTTAATTTATCTGCTGCTGGGAAGATGTATTATGAGGTAGTGACAGTCTGCTATTGGTCAGTCAAGCAGATAGTCCCGCCCCCAAACTCACACCATTGGTCGAGCCAGTTGTTGATATATCAGGCCGCTTATTAAAACAGATCAATGTTTTGTGTTTTATTCTTCCGGAAGTCTATTAAACGTACTTCTCCATTAACAGAAATGTAATTAGTCACTTTAAATCGGACAACAATCCTCTAGGAAATATCATCTGGAGCCGGTTTCTCCAGGGCTCTGATAGGCTGGATTCATTCCCGCTCTACAGGCCTGGGATCAGAGGAAGCGCTATTGTTGTGTTTTTGTGGAAGTGTTGGAATTTGGCCCGGAATGTTGAGGTTGGGAACAACGAGAGCGCGAACGGATCCAGACGCGGAATTCACACCTGAGCAACTAGAGACTGAGCAGATGACATTAAAACACAGCCAGAGAAAAAGAAGTAACACTGTTATTCATCAAGGACGCTTTAAATTTATCAAAAGTGACAGTAAAGGCATTTATAATTATACTAAAGATTTCTATTTGAAATAAATGCTGCTCTTTTGAACTTTCTATTCATCTGCGAATCCTGAAAAATCAAATGTATCACAGTTTCCACAAAAATATTGTGCAGCACAACTGTTTTCGACATTGATAATAATCAGAAATGTTTCTTAAGCAGCAAATCAGCATATTAGAATGATTTCTGAAGATCATGTGACACTGAAGACTGGAGTAATGATGCTGAAAATACAGAAAACAGCTAGTTTAAATCATAAAAATATTTCACAATTTTTACAGTATTATTTGATCAAATAAATGCAGCCTTGGTGAGCAGAAGAGACTCTTTCAAAAACATTAAAACATCTTACAAAATACATATAGGTATTATCATGGCCAAAACCCAAAAGTTACTGACAGAGTTTTTCAACAGACTGTAAATAGAAGCGCTAATTCAGACAGACGTGACCTCTGACCGAGGAAGTGTATGTGACAGCAGAATGTCACGGGCAACTAAAGAAAACAGACAAGAATACACACACACACATCCTATCTATTTTTTCTGCATTCAAACGTGTGTGTGATTATGTTGTTCTTTCTACACTGTTTGTGTGTGTGTGTGTGTGTGAGTGTGTGTGTGTGTGAGAGTGTGTGTGTGAGTGAGTGTGTGTGTGTGTGTGTGTGTG
>NW_015630592.1:60022-86834 GCF_001515625.1 Sinocyclocheilus rhinocerous
TTACACAGCAGGCATCAACCTCTCTCTCTCTCTCTCTCTCTCTCTCTCACACACACACACACACACACATACACACACACTTCAGTGTGTTTAACACACAACTGAGATTAATACATACAGCTGCACTTCATCAAACTCAACTGCACAATGTTTTATCTCACCGAGGCTGCATTTACTTGATCAAATATACAGTAAAAATATGAAATATTATAACAATTTAAAACAGCTGTTTTCTATGTGAATATCTGTTAAACTGTAATTTATTTCTGTGATGCGCAGCTGTATTTTCAGCATCATTACTCCAGTCTTCAGTGTCACATGATCTTCAGAAATCATTCTAATATGCTGATTTCAAACACACAAAGTGGATGGGGGAAAGGAACAGCATATCAATAACAGGACTGATGGACTGACTTCAGTCCTCCAGAATATATATATATATATATATATGTGTGTGTCTCTATTCTGGATGACTGAAGTCAGTATATACAGAAAATATATATATTTGTTTTCTATATATATATATATATATTTTTTAATATACAGTGGGTACATATTTATGTCAAATAGAAATCTTTTGTAACATTATAAATGTCTGTACTGTCACTTTTTATCATTTTTTATGCGTCCTTGATGAATAAAAGTATCAATTTCTTTAAAGACAAACAAACAAAAACGTACTAACCCAAAACTTATGAATGGACATGTATAATATATCGCACAGCTTTAGTCCACATTACAACATTGACCTCAGTTTCCCGCCAAATCTTACACATGTACATTGGACTCGGTTCCTTCTGTGTGTGTGTGTGTGTGTGTGTGTATGTGTGTGTTTTGTGACACTCATAGAGCTGAACACAAAGAAGCTGCTGGCCTTGTTACTGTCTGTGTTTTGCAAGCTTTCAGCTGACCTCTGACCTCTGGTTAATCTCATTCACAAAGGCCGTATGACACAGTCAAGACTCACAAACACACACACACACACACACACACGGAGAGACACACACACACACACAGGTTCATTCACATTTCTTAATACTCTCAAACTAGGCTTCAAGGTAAATGGTTTTAGTTGAGTGTAAATCTCAGTAAACGTGTGTGAATGTATCGTGTGTGTGTAAGCGCTGATATGCAGTACCTGTAATGACGTTAATATCTGGGTAGTTGTTTTCCGAGAGCTCGACGGCGTGACTGTCCCTCTCAAACGCTTCCCGCAGCTCCTTCTTCACCGCAGCCGAACCGCACAGACGATACAGACCCACCACCTGTCAATCACACACACAACCCTTATACAACCTTCAGAGAACCTCACAACAACATCACTAATCAATAACACCTATAACCATCATGCAATGCTGACATTAACATCACCATTGTAGTAATTAGGAGGAAACATCTCTAATTGTTATGGTTAGTAAAAAAAAAAATGTGCACGCCTACACACACACACACACACACAATCACAAACACACACTTCTCACGCACGCACGCACGCGCACATGCGCACATACACACGCATATATAGAGTGAGTGCAGGAAAGATATATTCTTATTTATAAAGTACAACAATAATGATAATAATCATAATAACAACAATAATAATAATATTTGATTTAACAATTATTAATTTCTGAGTATTATTATTATTACTATTGAGAAATTTTAGCACACTTTTTGTATGTACATCTGTATGTTGCATATTTTATTAAAATATAATAATAAAAATAATAAATAATCAATCATCATCATCAAACATAATACTAAATAATAATAACAATCATCATAATAATAACATTTGATTTAATTATAAATTTGTTCATATTTTTATTATTATTGAGAAATTGTCATTTTTTTCACATTTTTATCTGTATGTTGCATATTTTTATTAAAATACAATAGTAATAATACAATAATAATAATAAATGTAAATTAATTATTAAAACAAAATAACCATAATCATCATCATCGATTAATTATTATTAATAATAATAATAACAATTAATAATTATTTTAATTTTAATATTTCAATGTATTCATCTGCAAGTATTATTATTATTATTGAGATACTATTTTAACATATTTTTATCTGTATGTTGCATATTTCTATGAAAATCTAATAATAATAATAAAATAATCATAATCATCATCATCAAACATAATACTAAATAATAATAATAATAATAATAACATTTGATTTAATTATTTTATTTAATTATAAATTTGTTAATTTTTATTATTATTGAGAAATGATTTTTTTCACATTTTTATCTGTATGTTGCATATTTTTATTTAAATACAATAGCAATAATACAATAATAATAATACTCAAAAAATTTTAATTAATTATTAAAACAAAATAACCATAATCATCATAATCGATTAATTATAATTAATAATTTATTATTTATTTATTATTTTATTTTTATTAATAATAAGATTACAAAACTATACAGGTATTCAAGGGCAGGCTTTAAGATGGTTTAGATCCTACCTGTCCGATCGCTACCATTTTGTTCATTTAAATGGGGAGTCATCTCAATTATCACCAGTAAAATATGGAGTGCCACAAGGATCTGTCCTAGGTCCTCTGCTATTTTCGATATACATGTTGCCACTTGGTAATATTATTAGAAAATACGAGATTAGTTTCCACTGTTATGCTGATGACACTCAACTATATATCTCAACAAGACCAGACGAAACTTCTAAATTATCTAAGCTAACAGAATGTGTTAAAAATGTAAAAGATTGGATAACCAATAATTTTCTCCTATTAAATTCGAATAAGACAGAGATATTACTTATTGGACCAAAAAGACAGTACACAGAATCTCTTGGATTACAATTTGCAACTAGACGGATGTACAGTTACTTCCTCTACAGTCAAAAATCTGGGTGTTATATTAGATAGTAACTGACAGTCACCACTGATAAGCTACCACTAAATATTGTAGAAACTTCATTTGCTGTAAAGTTGCTTTGCAACGATTTGTATCGTGAAAAGCGCTATACAAATAAACTTGAATTGAATTGAATTGAATAATAATAATAATAACAATTAATAATTATTTTAATTTTACTATTTCAATTTATTCATCTGCAAAAACTATTATTATTGAGATACTATTGTAACATATGTTTATCTGTATGTTGCATATTTCTATGAAAATATAATAATAATAATAATAATAATAATAATAAAAGTCAATACATTACTTAAGTACAGTATTTTTAATTTTTTTAAAATAATAATAAAAATCATGCAAAATACAGATGGAAATGTTTGCTAAAATATCTCATTCACCATTGGTAAAAAGTCTAAAAAGTCTCACAATTGAGAAAAAGTGAAATGTGGACCCTGGCTAGAGATAAATGAAAGTGATCAAAAAATTTTTGTATCTCCATCTACATATCAATTTTAGTGCAGTACCAATACAAGAGAGTTTAGCAAAGGTCTTTAACTTAAGCCTCTTCTTTGTTGCACAAGATGTAAAAATGTGACCGCTTGCACGTAGAAGCACATCTCCTTATTATCCAATTCTTAAAAAACATTTCCTGTTGGCTGTCGGAAAGACTGCAGGTATGGAAAGATCCGGAGTCTTAACCGGCTTGGATCCGGACCAGCTCACACCTGCAATCCTGCGCACAAACACTCGTACATACACAACACATTCATTCACAGAGGAATTCTGCCGCCTGCTGTGGGCGGAGTTAAGACCAGAGGGAGCCAATCAGATTCAGCACTCAGTCCAACTGCCTAATGCATACTACACTATAAACTGCATACTATTTTTTTAATTAAATAAGCATTATGCAATGACAAACATTATTGTCACATGACAACATTATGTTTCAGTTTAATTCAGTGAATGACATCCAGCCATCATCTCAAATAAATTCGACTTTTTAGGATTTTTAATTGGTTCATATGTCACTGTCCACTTGAGTTGCTGCATCATATAATCAACACTTTGAACAGTGTGTTCTGGTTGCATACTGACAAGTATTTTCATGTAACGTACTACCATGAATGCTGTGCACTGCTAAACATCTTTAATAACCTACTACTTCTGCCAAACTGTGCAGTATACAACAAAAAACACTGTGTGAAACACTGTATCCCACAATGCATTGTGCTCAACTTGATGAATGAGCCTGAGTATCTATACAATTTTGAAAATGTAAAAAAAAAAAAAAAAAAATTTTAAAATCATAAATGCATATATAAATGCATTTAGGCAAAATAAACAAATGCATAAATAAACAACTGCACAAATGCATAAATGCATAAATAAACAAATGCAAAGTTGCATAAATAAATAAATAAATACAAAAATGACTAAATGCATACATGCATAAATAAATGCAAAAATAAAAAATGCAAAACGTTAGTATTTAATATATATGCACACAGTTTAGTAGGTAGTAAGCTAGCGTTTCATCTCCAACAAAAAACACTGTGTGAAACACTGTATCCCACAATGCATTGTGCTCAACTTGATGAATGAGCCTGAGTATCTATACAATTTTGAAAATGTAAAAAAAAAAAAAAAAAAAATTTTAAAATCATAAATGCATATATAAATGCATTTAGGCAAAATAAACAAATGCATAAATAAACAACTGCACAAATGCATAAATGCATAAATAAACAAATGCAAAGTTGCATAAATAAATAAATAAATACAAAAATGACTAAATGCATACATGCATAAATAAATGCAAAAATAAAAAATGCAAAACGTTAGTATTTAATATATATGCACACAGTTTAGTAGGTAGTAAGCTAGCGTTTCATCTCAAACACAGCCTAGCACATTCTGCAATGATTTAGCAGCACAGGCTCCAATAAACAGAAGAAATTCCCTGCAATGTGAAACAGCAGCTTGATTCAGACCAGTGGCATGTGTGTATGTGTGTAACTCTAAAAATGTCACCCAGAGGAAATAATAGCTTGACCACAGTCTTGTTAAAAACAGCTGAAGAGTTTCCTGAATCCACTAAAACCTTCCAGTCCTTTCTTCCCCTAGTAAAGAACACATCCTGGTTCTGGGTTGGTCTTCAGTTTTAGCTTCGCCTGTAACTGTGCATGTGACCACAGATTCCACGCTGCAGCTAACGTGACGTGCATTAAACCCAAAGAGGAATTTTTCATTTGGACACAAGCCAAACGTCTCCACACAGACTCAACGCTTGGCTTCCGGAGCTGCTCTTTAGTAGGTCAAACTTTAGAGGTCACAGGCTAATTTGTAAAAATAACAGTTCGAAATGACTCTCATAACTCAAAACTTTGAGGCACGGAAAGTATGTTTTAAAGTTATGAATTCAAAGGAATAATTCCCTAAAAACTTTGTTGTGTGAAAGAGAGAATATTTTGTATATAAGAAACAAAAGTAAAAGAGACAAAATGTTCATTTTTTTAGGTGAAATATTCCTTTAAACAGGCAAGAAGGGCTGCGGAAAAACCCTCACGGCACACGGCTAATCATTTACACATCCAGGTTGGTGGTTTTCCTGCGGCCATAGTTCAGAAGAAACATTCCTTTAGCTTTCGTGAGCTTTGTATATCGTGCTTTCTTAAGACAAACTATACTGACTTCAGGCTTTAGTAAAGAACTCCACACAGTGAGCAGCTAAGCTCTGACCTTAAACCAAGTTCACTTATTTTAAGAACACTAGAGAAATACTAATTCGGTGAACTGAATGCATAACAATACATAACAGCCACTAGGCTAGGCTACTGCAAATTCCACAGTATATACTGCAGTATACAGTACATAATTACTGTCTTAAACAGCAGTGTGCTATGTTGCTGTCACATGACCAAGAATATTTACATTGGCAAGAAGCATCCAATTATCATCTAAAAAATAAATACAATAATTGCACATTTGTGCATCCCTGGTACCAGGAATACCACAGACTAGAGCTTCTGAAAAATGTTAGTTTCAGTAGTGTAGTTTGTTTGGAGGCTAACAGCACTTACATACTGCACAGTATGTAGCGTATACTTAAAAAAAAAAGAAAAGAAGGAAAAGCATAAATGCATGAATAAATAAAAATGAGGAAAAAGCTTAAAATAGTATTCAACAGTATCTCATCACTATTTATGCATAAATAATTGCAAAAATAAACCAAGGCATTAATGCATCAACAATTGCATGAATGCATAAAAATACAAATACATGCATAAATAAAAATGAGGAAAAAGTTTAAAAACTGTATTCAATAGTATGAGGTATGCAATAGTCAGTATGTTGTACTTGTCACATGACCTCACTGCATTGAGTGAATACTTGAACTATCTTATTGACTAACGACTTTTAAATACAGAAAGCTGCACTGTATTTTATACATACTGCATGCTAACTTAAAATAATATGTGAAATAGTATGCTACACTGTCGCCACATGGCCTGGCTAGGTTGCATCATCTCAAAAAAGTGATGACTGCACAGCAATGCAACTTGGGAGCAGCACATGAATAAGAAAAACCATGCTAAATTTGATATGCGGATATAAGCATCAGATATATGGGCTTGAGCTGCAGATTCAGAGGCTGACAACACTCCACAAAGTGGAGTCAGCTGAGGTAAAAACAGCCAAAGACAGATTGAGAGAAACACCCTCATGATCCCAGCAGAACTTTAAAGCCTTCCCAAAGGACCTACAAGCTTTTTTTTTTTTTTTTACACCGATAGGGGCTGAAAGTCTCTCTCAACTGATCTAGAATCAGATCTTCCATGTGTGAGTATTGAGCTGCAGGGGTAAATCTGATCTGAGAAAAGCAGTCAGAGTTGTTTTGTGGGTTGACGGCAGACACACTTGGTGGGATGAATGGTCAAGAACAGCATTAAACTCTGGATGACACTGTAACAGAGACAGATTGTGTGTGTGTGTATAACGGAGATGAATGGCTAGGATTTTGGCAATATGCCTGTGCACACAAACCAGCGAGAGGCCTTGCTAAGCTTGTTTGTGTGAGTGTGTAATGTCCATGGACAAGGACTTTAGAACGGTTGGTGAGCTCACTTTAACCGAAGCCTAACGAATGACAGAAGAGACTCATGGGCTACGTTCACACTCCAAGCCTTAGTGCTCAGTTTTGATTTATTGCTCAGATCCGACTATTCACATTATTTTGTAAATGTGGCCAATATCAGACTTAAGTGTAAACTGGTAACGGTCCTGAAATGACCCACATGCGCAAAAGAACAACAAAGTGGCATGCAGCAGGCTGTCATACAGAGAGAGGTAAACCTGGAGGCCACTGAAGTCAGCGTTTACACATATTTATTTTGATGTGGCATGGAAGCCAGACAAGGATGAGGAGAAAGAGAGCAAAGCTATTCCCATACAGTTTTCCCTCTAGTTTTGCATGTAGAGAGCTGTCATCATAATACATATGCGTACCACACTGTCCCTCCACTGACTACCTTCGCAGCTGTCTTCCATATTAACTGAGTAACCAAGGAACTACTGGTATGTAAAACCTCTGGAGTGACTCCCATCATCCAAAGTGACGTAAAAAGTACCAAGAATTCTGATATGACTGTTCAGACTGAGGTCGCATTGCAAAACATTGGACTTAGGATGACGTATGGAAGTGGCCTAAACCTGAATTGGAAAGATCAGATTCCATGTGGTTTGTGCTGCTCACACTGCTCACATATGAGTATAAATTGTATTTGGGCCACTTTTCGGCTTGCAGTCTGAACGTAGCCATGGAGATACACTTTAAGGCTAAATGCGTAATTTCTGGACAACTAGTTGGACCAATTATAACTGCAAAATACCAAGCAAGTTTCTCAAACATTCTTACTGCTCTTTCTGACCCATCAAAGGTAGTCCCATCTCAAACTCTTCTAGGACTCTTTTGAAGGTGAACCAACGTGACGCTCTTCAGAAAGTCAATGTCTCAAACTCTTCTAGGACTCTTTTGAAGGTGAACCAACGTGACACTCTTCAGAAAGTCAATGTCACAAACTCTGAGGGTGTATTCACACCAGGAAAGTCACTTGCTAATGGCTTACATATAATTGCAGATTAAACTTGAATAGAAGTACTTTGACATCATAAGACTTACACATTTCACCTTAAATTAGAGATTAAGTCTGGAACAGCATGCATGTTAAAGAACCATAAAGATCTGCTCTACTTACTCACCTGACAACCCCTCCTCTCGATCTCAGAGATGCATTTCTCGATGAGCAGTGGAACCATTAATCCAGAAGCTTCCCATTCCACCACGCGCCAAGCCTCTACACCAAACACCTGCATTTCATGACCCTGGCCATCAAGAGAGTTCTGCCTCTGCTCCATGAGGCTCAGCTTCACGTAGATCATTCCACGTGGTTCCAGGCGGACCGCAAGCTGATGCGTCTTACTCACACGAAACAAGGCCGGGAGAACCACAGTCCCATGGCAACACACCCTGTTCCTTCGTGGTGTGGACTCCCAACTGAAAACAACAAGTTTGAGGTGCTGAGCGTTCTCCAGCTCAATGTTGAAGGTGTGGTCCATGTCCAGGAAGGCTGTCCGACAGGTCAGCAAGGCCGTGCGAGCTTTGTTGACAGAGTCCACCTGGATAGCGCAGTAGACATCACGGGAATCAACTCGTGGTGGCTTCAGGTCCTCTGCACCATAGAAGTGCAGACTCATTAGTCCAGAGATGTACGTTAGGCACTTTGGCTGCTCAGAGAAACTGTACGAACGGAAGGCGTCGATATCCAGCTCTGTGCCAGGGAGCCTCGGACTTCCACCGTTCCCATTGGGATCCCTGTCCCGGGCTTTACCGTTCTTTCTTTCTGAGTTTCCGTGCTTTCCTGACTTGGCGACAAGTTCGGGTGAGTCTCCATCGCTTAGGTAACCTCCCTTACTGGCCGATTTTGGAACGCCACCGCTATTGCTCCTCCTCTTATCGAAGTTGTGCTGCGTAGAAACACTGCTGTCCAAATGGTACCACCAAATCACATTACCACTTGCCAATGCAGTCGTCACACCTGCTGGGGACAGTCTGGACTGGGACTGGCCCAGCTCTGCCATCCCATTAACTTTTGGTGAGTGAGCCCTGGGTTCTGATTGGCTGTTGCTGATAACCACATTGCTAGATGGGTTCCCTTTAACACTAAGCTTCCGACTCAGATCAGGCAGTTTCTTCATCTTCATAGAGAGTTTTCGGACAGTCCGTGGTGACTTGATTTTATCAGGAAAAGACCAGTTGATAGTAGTGCTCCTTTTAGCTGGGTTGGGACTAGAAGAGGGAGAAAGTCTACCAGTGGACTGCTCTGAAGGATCTGTGGAATGAAAGAGGAGGGTTTAATTAGTACATTGACCAAGTCATTGACCCCCAGGTCTTAGCTGACCCTTAGATGAACTCAATACCATTTGTGGGTATATGTTTTAAGTGAATCTTATACCACAAGATTACTAAATTCCTCATTTGGATTAGTTGATAGATGCTTCAAGGTTTCAAGCCAAAACCTTTCCAAAAAGTAACAGTGATTTGGAATATTCAAAGCAAGACACTTAATTGGTGGAAGATGTACAAACAAGAGTGCTTTAAGGACTTAAAAAATGTCACATGTTGTAAACATGTACACATGGAAATAATAATAAGCAGAATAATTAACGTATGTCCAAGGTGTGACAGTTCAACACTTCTTATATCTTCAGTTCTTTAAAAACATGTCATCAATTATTCCTTTACCTAACCAAAACTCTTGTTGCGTGCTCGAAACAACCCCAGTAACTAGACAATTTGACCCATTATCCATAATTCTTTCCTATTGCCTCTGGCCTGTTCGCTCCTGTTTAGTCCACAGGATTCCCCTTTGCTCTATGCACATACATGCCATAATAACTACATATATCCCCAAAAGTCCCTTTCCAGCTCAGTCACACACATCAAAAACAAAGAACATCTGTGTAACATTCCAGAGTGGAGCGATAAACCAGACCTTCCATTGGCCAAGAGCGCTGTGGTTAAATCGCTCCATCAGCCTCAGCATAATTTGCTCTTGCTCTCTCGATTAGTAGATTTCCTTTTACGAGAGACTTCTGGACCTGGGATGCAGTTATCTCCGCAGCTTGTTACCGCAGTCATTATGCAGTGGCTGACAAATCAGATTTCTTGAACATGCAACCCAGATCGGTCTCCTTCCTCTACCTCGCCCTCTCTTTCTCTCTGATCACATGGCACGTTCATCTGCTTTACTACAACAGCGGCTCTGTTGCCACAGTTCAGGGCCTCCTTCAACACCCGCCGTTTGATCTGGTACTTACCCGCCAAGATAAAACAAAGGCCCGATTCTGTTAAAGAGAGAGAGAGACATGCCAGTGTGAAGAGACCAAAAAAGAGGGAGGCAAGGAGAAAGAGAAAGACTGTTTTGAGAAAGATTGATGTGGAGGAGATGGGGCACTTTGGCATCGCAAGTGTGTGTGTCTTTTTAAAAGGACAGTTCACTTAAATATGAAGATTTTGTTGTCATTTACTCATATTTCTTTTGTTTTGGAGTACGTCAGGACTCAACCTCTCTAAATTCTGTCAGACTAAACAGAGTCGGAAAGGCTCGCTGAATCCATTTGCACAATATGAAGGCTTAACTAGACAGCTTGCATTTACCTAGTTTGTTGTTTATCAATGCGTGTTATTCTGAAGAAAATTATATTTTCAACTTTTTTTTTGTCTCTGAAATGACATTCCATTCTGCTGATGTCACCAAGGCCATGTGGGCGGAGAAAAATAATGTTAACCAATAATATCACAGTCCACTTTTCACAATCTAATCAAATGCCACTTACATAAGTAAATATACAAATAGTCCATACAAACTGAATGCAAAGAGTGAATAAGATTTGAAAGCTAATTTGATTTTTTACAAGAGGTCATTTTACGTATATTCAAATATTCACCAGAGCAACTGTTTTCAACATTGATAATAATCAAAAATATTTCTTGAGCAGCAAATATGCATATTAAAATGATTTCTGAAGATCATGTGACACTGAAGACTGGGGTAATGATGCTGAAAATTCAGCTTTAATCACAGCAATAAAATACATTTTTAATCACATAGAAAACAACTATTTTGAATTGCAATATTATTGCACAATGTTTTTACTGTATTTTTGAGCAAATAAGTGTAGCCTTTATTGAGCATAAGAGACTTCATTCAGAAACATGAGCAAATCTTAAAAATTCCAAACTTTTAGTGTATGCAAAAGCACAATAAACAATCCTGATTAATTAACGCAATTATAGTTTTTAACTATTCATGCAGCCCTAACTAATTTAACAGTATAAATCCCTACATGCAACTGAAAACCTAGATGTAAATATGTGACGCCTCACACACACACACACACGCACAGAGTCTCAGGGGCCCAGATTAGAAGGCAAGGTTGCATTCCAAAACACACACACACCCCTGCTCTCATCCACTCAGAATACAGCATCTCTAATCAAAACACTAGATTTATTAAAAGGATTTATATCATAAAAAAATCTAATTCTATTAACATACTGTCACTTGCAGAATTTTATTTTGTTGATAACACTCACTGACTGTGTGCGCGTTTATTTTACATTTTTGATTGTGACAGGTGGTGAGTGGGCCGATCTGGTCACTAGTCACACTAATTATAGAGTGTCAGAAGACATTTTACAGCCTTAAATCTGACACACACACACACACACACACAAACACACACACACGCACGCACACGCACACACACCATTAGTGTGTGCCATTAGTGACAGAGAGAAAACTGGAGCATTTATCTGAGATCGTGAAGTCTGATGTAATGGACTGTGTGTTGAATTGATCACAGATCTGCTCTCTAAATTATTCAAGAGCTTCATTTAGAACCACAGAACAGAGCTCTGTTACACACACACACACACACACACACACACACACACACACACACAGGGCTCTGCGAAAATCAGACACTAAAATTTTAAGGCTGTCGTTAAATGAGTGTGAATTTGAATTGAACTGCTCACACCCCACAGGATGTTGAATTGGAATTTGAATAGAAATGACAGGAAGAGGAATTTACTGAATTGCAATTGAATGAAATTAAAACAGTCCCACAATAGAAGACTGGCATTCATCCAACACAAGCTCTAAAATATAAATAATTAATCATTAATTTGTAAAGCTTTATTCCCTAACTAAGAATGCAAAATATATTTTGATTATATTTCTCTAAAATAAGTGCAATACTGTTTTACAGAACATTGTTTTCAGAGAATTTTATAAAGTCATCCCATTTTAATTTGAAAATGTATTGTGCTTTATAAAATATAATTTGTTCAACACAAAAATTGTGTGGAATAAGTATATTTAATATATACTTAACAAATTAACAATGGATATTGTTGGAAGATTACTTATTTTCGCACAATTTTTGTGTTGAACAAATCAGTTGTGTGGAACTAACTGTGCATTAAACGGTTTTACTGCATACCTGCCAGCCAATCAGAATCCAGCTGGATTCTGATTGGCTGGCAGGTATGCAGTAAAACCGTTTAATGCACAGTTAGTTCCATGTCAGTTTAATCACCGTTCCATATTAATGTGCTGCTTTAATTGATGCACACAAACACACACTCATCACACACACACACACACACACACAGAGAAAGAGGTCGGAGATCGTAGATTGCGCTGCGCACACACATAAACTTGTTGTCAACGCTCCCCCTCGATAATACATTAGCCTAGATACTAGATCGCTACATTATATTCCTAAACAACGAGGTGTAAAATCGCAGTTTTTGAAGTAATTAATTGTTTGTAGAGACGCGCAGAGGCAGCACGCAGGTAACACACACACAACTGTCATCTCTCTCTCTCTATCTCGATCGATGATTAATTGAAATAAATACTATAATTGATTCAAAAAAATGTGATCTTACCGCACTATTTCATCTCTGTGTCTGATTTGAAGCGGGCAGAACGCTAGCGCTCACGAGCTGTAACTGACGGTGATTAAACTGACTTGGAACTAACTGTGCATTAAACGGTTTTACTGCATACCTGCCAGCCAATCAGAATCCAGCTGGATTCTGATTGGCTGGCAGGTATGCAGTAAAACCGTTTAATGCACAGTTAGTTCCATGTCAGTTTAATCACCGTTCCATATTAATGTGCTGCTTTAATTGATGCACACAAACACACACTCATCACACACACACACACACACACAGAGAAAGAGGTCGGAGATCGTAGATTGCGCTGCGCACACACATAAACTTGTTGTCAACGCTCCCCCTCGATAATACATTAGCCTAGATACTAGATCGCTACATTATATTCCTAAACAACGAGGTGTAAAATCGCTGTTTTTGAAGTAATTAATTGTTTGTAGAGACGCGCAGAGGCAGCACGCAGGTAACACACACACAACTGTCATCTCTCTCTCTCTATCTCGATCGATGATTAATTGAAATAAATACTATAATTGATTCAAATAAATGTGATCTTACGAGCTGTAACTGACGAAAATAACAGTCATTTTTACCTTTCCGGTCAAATATTGCGCCGCAAACCGTTGATTATACCTTACATATATAAAGTGTACAAATACGTGTGTGTGTGTGTGTGTGTGTGATTATATATATTAAATATTATTATTATTATACATTTTATATTATTATATCAGTAAATAAATACAAATTTCTATAGATTTGTAAAAATTTCGAACAGTTACAATTATGATCTGATAACTTAATTTTGAATGTCAAGACCTATTATACATTATAAAAGCACACACACAAATAAATCAAATAAAGTCAAATAAATACTAACATCAAATATATTGACATCAAATTTAAATACCAATTTCAATGTAGCTAAATATTTATCATATATTGAAAAAGTATAGTTAAACTATAAATGTAATCTACACTGAAAGCAGTTATATTAATATATTTGAATTTCATTCCATTTAAATGTAACTTATTTAAATTCAAGTTAGAATGACAGTTCTGCATCATGTTACAATTTAAATTTAAATTCAAATTCAGGAATTACTTTGAACTTTCAAAGCCACTGCAAATTCAGTTCTGAACATTTCACAACCCTGAATCACACAAACAACAAACACACACACACACATACACACACACACACACACAAACATGCGCACTCACACACTCACACTCATGTGCACACACACATGCGCACACACCACATCAAACGACCGCTAGTCACACAAACAGAGCCGACGCTAACTACCGCTAACAGACATGAACTCAAAGACGTGTTCGTAGCCTCCAGAGAAGCGTTACGCTGACAGCTTCACTAGTTCGCTGACAGGAGTCTTTAATAGGCATGACTGCATTAGTGAATAATGCCACACATTCATACGACGCTAAACATAGAGCTGCGAGAGTCCAGAGAGCCAGAGATGATATGATACAACCCCGAAAACCATAATACAAATAAATCTAAAATCACAATATGGCTCAGCGTGATTTTTCAATAAATATGTGTGTTTGAGAGTGAATCGCGGCACTGTGTTCATTTACACGCGAGCAGCTCATGATCTGGTGCTTGCAGCTTTCAAACTCATGTCTGTATTTGCTGTGGGTTTGAATTGTTTTATTAATGCATCTGAAAATGCAATATGCACCAAACGTCTTCACAAACTTGTATAAGAAGCGCTTGGTTTTCCATCAAAATAAAAGCGGTTTAACATTTGAAAAATATTAGTATTACAATTTTACTGTTGTTCTGTAAAATTAAATAAAAATACATAGAACTACTACAACTATTATTATTATTATATTATATTTAATTATATTATTATTATTATTATATTTTTTTCTTTACATGTCTTATTTGTTTTAATATTTTTATTTGGGCCAAACTATGCAGCCTTACAAGCAAAAATTTGTACAAAACGTTTATTTATTTGTTTGTTTGTTTATGTATTTTATTTTTGGAGTACATTTTACAAGAAAATACTCTTTAGGTCTTTCTGCTTAATTTTTTTTTTTAAAGAAATTAAGAAATGTATTCTTTAAAAAATTAAGAATACATGTTCAATGTTTAAAATAAAATTATTATTATTATTATATTTTTTTCTTTAAATTATTTTACAGTCAAATATTACTAAAGTAATATTGCTCATTTTAGTAATATAATTAAATTATTTTTTTCTTTAAATTATTTTACAGTCATTTCACTTTAAATTATTTTACTAAAGTAATATTTCTCATTTTAGTAATATAATTAAATAATAATAATAGTAATAAAATTGTATTATTATTATTATTATTATTATAATAGTCTTTTTGATATATTGTCACACATGTCCGGGCCAAACTGTGAAGCCTTACAAAAAGCATGCATTGTAAAAATTATTTTTTTTCAGCATATTTGACAAGAAAATAGTATTTCAGACAATCTACTTCAAAAATTCACATTTAATTCAATGCGTTACTTTGCCATTTCCTTGTAATTATTTGTGAATTTTTTAATGTCAAATGTCAAATGTTTAATGATTAAATCCTACATCAAATTTTTTTTCAGTGCAGCACAATTTTTTTTTTAATCACATTTTTAATCGCAATTGCAGTTTTTAATCAGAAAAATCACAATTCAGTGTTTCATACTAGAAAGTGTCTTCATTTATCCAACGTTTTATAATGTAAAACCTCACAACCCTTACACAGATATGAATAATTATTTTCCAGACAGGTTTGTTATCCCAGTAGTACGCTGAACATGAAGCGCATCTGAAACATAAGACTGTATAAAAACATGGACGTAGTGTCCGTGACGTCACCCGTAGGTTTCCGAAGAGCGTTTTTGAAGCTCAAAAGTGGGCGGAGCCGGCCGTCGCCATCTTGGCAGCGCGTCACCGCGCGTCACTCCCAGATAATCGAAAATGGGCAAAGAGGCGGGAGCTGGTTGCTGAAGCCACGCCCATCTAGCTCGACAGTGGTGACAGCAGCGGCAATCCACCTGTCACTCAAGTGGCCACGCCCTTAATTATGCAGAACTTTAAGGCTTAATATAATTTAAACGGATGAGTTATAAAAAAATTCACCCGCCTCACAGTTGAGGGCAAAATTAGCTATATAGACCAAAACCACTTTTTGTACCAAGCTGTAAACATATTTTTTTCTGCTGTAAAGCTGGGCATTTTAACTTTGGGAGTCTATGGGACTGACTCCCTTTTGGAGCCAGCCTCTAGTGGCCAGTCGATGAATTGCAGTTTTAGTCACTTCCGTCTTGGTTTCACGAGAGAGAGCGGGAGGTTGCCGCTTGATCTGAAACTGCTAAAGCTGTACCTGTGGCTCTGCTCTCGTCCTGCGTCTGTCTCTCGTCTGCGTCCGCTCGTCTCGTCTGGACTCTGATGACGGGAACGCAGCGCGACAGATCGGCCTCTTCATCCTCCGGGATGGGGTTGTACCAGATCTCGCCCTCGTCGTCGGCGTCGTTCTCCTCGGCCGGGTCGGTCCGGTGTTTGACTTTAGCAGCGGGCAGCGGGAGACGGCGAGGACGCGCTTCTGCAGACATCAATGAAGCGCCATCAAACCACTGGACATTTACAACAGAATCTAACTATTAAAACATTAGAGATAAAGCTGAAGAAGAATATTAGTACTGGTATAAATACTAGTATTTATTAGTATACAGTAGTCAACATTTGAAGTGGATCAAAAAAGTTCATTAAAATTGTCCTAAGACAAGAATTTTGGTTTTAGGTTTTAGGACAACTTTGATGAAAGGTTTTGATCCACTTCAAATGTTGACTACTGTACAGTATAAGTAAAATATAAAATATTATATTAATTATAAGTAGAGATGTCAAACAAAGTAAATGAAAATTAGAAATGTGGCTAGAACTGAAATGAGTGAATTAAACTAAAACTGAAATAATAATAAATTAAAAATAAATAAAATATAAATGACAAAAGTACTAAATTACTAAAAATAAACTAAATTGAAAAAAATAAATCAATAAAAATCAAAATATAAAAATAAACTAAATTGAAAAAAATAAATCAATAAAAATCAAAATATAAAAATAAAGTAGCTTTAATTTAAATAAAGCTGAAATCAAATAAAAAAGCTAGAAAAAATTGAAATGTTGCCTTGTATTACATTTCTAAAGTACTAAAATAACTAGCTAAAATAAAAGTAAAACTGAAATAAGAATAAATTAAAAATATAAATTAAATAAATTTAGAAATTTAAGAAATTAATAACAAAATTTAGAAATTAACAAAAGCACGTACCAAAAATACTAAAAAATAAAATAAAATGAAAAAAAGTTCATATTTTAGTAGTTTTCATGTGTGTGTTTATCATTTTTTATATTTCTATAAAATGTAAATGTATTTTTATTTTAGAAAAAAATTCAGTTTTAGCATTCATTTTAATTTTAGTTAAATTTTAGTAATTCTGTTATGTGCTTTTGTATTGTATTCTTATATCAGTGTCGTTACCCATTAATGAAAATGATTAAAAACATTTTTGTTAGCTGAAATTAAATAAAATATAAATGCTGAAGTTGAAGTACTAAAACTGAAATAAAGGTAAATTAAAAATATTTTGAAAAATTTTAAAAACAAACACGCAAACGGCTTAAAAAAAAAACTTACTGGAAATAACTTTAAGTTACCGAAGTGTAGTCATATTTAATTTGACAAAGAAGAAAAAATGGGAGAGACGTGTGGATTATTAAAACGCTGAAAATAATTATTTCTTGATCAACTTCCAGCAGAGGGAAACTCTGGAAGCATTCACTGAGAATCAAGACTGATTCTGAGTGTGAACTGTGCACACCTCGGTCTGTCAGAAGTGAGTTAGACGGCGGCTGTGTTTGTGTTTGCTCCTCCTCGGCTGCAGGGGGCGCTGTGACGGAGCTCTGCTGGAGCCACTGGCGTTTCTTGGAGACGGTGATGTGGTTAAACGGGGTCTGACGCTGACAGACAAACTCCATCGCTGCTGCAAACACAAACGAACAAAACCAACACTTCTGCTGATTCAGCTCATCTGACTGCTGCCATTAGCGCAAAACATGCAAGTGCATCCGCTCAGATCAAACACAAGTCCAAAATCAAACCGAAAAGAGTCATTTATTGTTTTTGGTTTCATAAAAATCTCAAAACCTTCAGCGTCAGCCGGGACTGACAGCATCTTTCATCATGAAACCATTTACAGACTCTGCACTGCTTTCTAATATTCACAAGCAGTGCTGTTATCGGTAACTAAAACTAAGCTATTAAAAACATTTTTGTGCATTGGTATTAAGCTGAATTAAAATAAAATATAATATTAGACAAAAAACTTCAACCTAAAAATTTATGAAACTAGAATATGTGTCCTAAAATTACTAACTGAAATTAAACTAAAACTAAAACTGAAATAAAAATAAATGTAAACTATTTAGAAATATAGAACAACTAATAAATGCACATAATAAATTTACTAAAAAACTGAAAAAATAAGCATTCTAAAAAACAAAAATCTAAATATTAATAAAAACTATAAAATTACATCAGGGAAAATGAGAAAAATTGCAGAAATAAGTGTAATCTGAAGTACTAAAATTACTAACTGAGATAAAAATAAAAAACTATTTAGAAATTAGTGCTGTCAAACGCATCCAAATTAAAAGGTTTTGTTTACATAATATATGTGTGTGCAGTGTATATTTATTATGTATAGATAAATACACACACATGCATGTATATATTTAAGAAAAATATGTTTATACATTTAAAATATTTATATATAATATCAATTATATTAATATAAATATATACATGGAAATACATGGAAATATTTTCGAAATATATACTGTTTGTGTGTATATTTATATATGCATAATAAATATACACAGTACACACACATATATTTTGTAAACAAAAACTTTTATTTTGGATGCGATTAATCGCGATTAATCATTTGACAGCACTATTAGAAATATTAAAAAAACCAAAAATTTTTTAAAAGTTCATAACAACATTACAAAAAATCTATTAAATAATAATATAAAAGCAAATTCAAAATATTAATATATAATATCAATGAATAAACAAAAATGAGAAATGCTGCTTTGGCAACTAATGGAGGTAAGTGTAAGTTGAAGTACTAAAATCGCTACATAAAAAAACTAATTAAAAACTATTCATAAAAAAAATGTAATGACAAAAGTACTTAAAATGACAAAAAAATAAACAAACGAAAACTGAAAGTATAAAAATAAAAGCTAATTTGAAAATATAAATGAAAACTACTAAAAATTAAAAATGTTGTCTTGCAACTAATGGAAATAAATTTAAGTACTAAAATTACTAACTGAAATACAAAGAAAAGATAAAAATGTAATAAAAATAATAAAAGTAAAAATGATAATGATAACAATGACAGAAATAATAGAATAAAAAATGACAAAATCACATAAAATGACTAAAAATTACACTAAAATAAAAACTGAAAATATAAAAATGATAGCAAATTTTAAAAATAGGCTAGGTGTGTACTTTATAGAATCTGCAGAAACTGCATCTGAAATGACGCGCAGAAATATAACTGTTGTTTATTTGGATCCCCATTAGCTTCCACAGAGTGGTTGCTAGTCTTCCTGGGGTCCACAAATCAATCATTTAAATAAATGAAAAAGAAAAAAGAAAAATACAATTTTACTTATCACATCACAAAACTATACATCTAAGCAGAAGCAGCACTTAAAATATACATCTACATATTCATAAGCAAATCTTCACATTTTCTTCTAAATACATATGCACACACTGAAAAAAATGATACTAATTTTTTAAGGTAAGTGGTTGCAAACAAATTATTTTAGCTATATTTAAAAAAACATGTTTAAAGTTAGTCAACTAAATTTGTTTATTTTAATGTAGCTAAAATAAACGGATTGCAACCACTTACCTTAAAAAAAAAATTTGTAAATTCAATGCATCATTTTTTTTCAGTGCAGTTGCTCTTTCGTATTTTTATGGGAACCATATTCCAAGCAACAGAGCCTCGATAAAGTGCGGGAATCAACGGCAGCCTGAGAAGCGTCCCAAAGTTAGATAACTGAGACTTTACTACTCCGACAAAACATAAATATACACTAGCGTTCAAAACTGTTTGGGGTCGGCAAGATTTTGTAACGTTTGTGAAAGTCTCGTCAATTGTGAAATATTCGTACAATTTAAAATAGATGTTTTCTGTGTGAATATATGTTAACGTGTAAATTATTGTTGTGATCAAACCTGAATGAAAAGCTGGACAACAATTCTGAATGGTGCATAATCGAACTACTAAAAATATAAAGAAGTGCACAAAAAAATTAATAAATAAAAATTTTTTTTTTTTTAAATATTACAATACGTATTTAAATTATTTAAAAATTTTCTTGCTTCTATAGAGTGTATTTATTTAAATATTTATTTTATACATATTTTTTAAGTCTTTTAAAAATAAATATTTTAAAAACAGAAATTGATATTTAAAATATTTACATAAATGTTTTAATACATTGTTTTTTTTTTATAGGTAGCTATTTATTTAAATATTTATACAAAAATTAAATACACATTTAAAAAATAACACATTTAAAATGTAAATTTTTACATATTTTAAATATTTTAACAAGTAAATAAATATTTTAAAAAATAACAAATATTTAAAACATTTACATAAATATATATTTTTAAAAGTAAATAAATATTAACATAAATATTTCACATTTTTAGACAAATATTTAGAATATTTTAATAACCGTTCTTGCTTTTAAAGATGGTTATTTAAATATTCAAAAGTATTTAAATACATATGTAAATAAATACTTAAAATATTTACACAAATATTTTAAAATTTTAAATAAATAGTTTTACAAAAAATTATAAATATTTAAAATATTATATTTATTTTTCAATAATAAACCCTCTATAAAAGCAAAAAATAACTTTTGGGGCTGTTTATGGGTAAACAGCACATCAGTATATCTGTATGTACATCTGATGTTCTTCAGTTGTTATTATCTGTGGCGTGAGCGTGCGTCGCGGGACACGTTAGATTTAGTCGTGCTGTGACGCTTCAGTAAAGATTGTTGTGATAATCCTGTCTGTCTTTGAGTCAAAGCGGGTCTGGGCTGAATGAGGGCACGTCAATCCAAACACACCTGGACCATTTCACTGCTAAAACAGTCAGCATATGATTACAGACGCTCAGATGTGTTATTACAGCTCAAGCATTTACCAACAACACAATCATGTGATGCTGCACTTATGTAAGGTGGATTTGAACCTCTTGCTAAGCTCTTTAGCGGCTCTTTCCCGCTCGGATGGAAAAGGGACAACAAAGGTGTTGGAGATATGGGTCAGATTCGCCTCAATCACTGAAAAACAGGGCTCAGATGATCAGATTCATTCATTCTGTCAGCGTTCATATTAGCACTAATCATGAGCTGTAAATTAATCTGGATCATCTGCTGGCATTTGTAATTCACACCACTGCTTTTTTCTGCACAACATCCACAATCACAGAATTAACCCTCGCCAAACACCAGTTTATTCTCTAAAACTGCATGTGACTACAGATGTGTTTACTATTTATTGCATTAAAGCCATTAAAACTACAATCACAATGTCTGACGTAAACATGCACGGGAAAAACAGCTTAATAATACTAACAAACAAATAAATAAAGTTCATTTCATTATTAAATAAATGAGAAATGCAGATGGACTCAAACATGCAAGAGAAAAACAGTTAAATATTAAATACATAACTAAATAAGTTAATTAAGAAATTAATAAATGAGAGAGAGAGAGAGAGAGAGAGATTGACTCAAACATGCAATGGAAAATATAGCTGAATAAATAAATAAATAACTAGATGACGGCGATTGATGCAAAAATGCAAGGAAAAAATGCTAAATGAATGAATGAATAAATTAATAAATTAATTTAAAGAAAGAAAGAAAATCATTTAATTCATTAATAAATTAATAAATGAGAAATAAATCATTAAATTGATAAATTAATTAATTAATGATGAAGATGGATGGATGGATGGATGGATAGACCCATGGATGGAAAGATGGATGGAAAGATGGATGGATGGATGGATGGATGGATGGATGGAAAGATGGATGGATGGATGGATGGAAAGATGGATGGATGGACGGATGGATGGAAAGATGGATGGACGGAAAGATGGATGGATGGATGGATGGATGGATGGATGGAAAGATGGATGGATGGATGGATGGTAGAATGGATGGATGGATGGATGGATGGATGGATGGATGGATGGATGGATGGATGGATGGATGGATGGATGGATGGATGGATGGATGGATGGATGGATGGATGGATGGATGGATGGATGGATGGATGGATGGATGGATGGATGGATGGATGGATGGATAGATGGATGGATGGATGGATGGATGGATAGATGGATGGATGGATGGATGGATGGATAGATGGATGGATGGATGGATGGATGGATAGATGGATGGATGGATGGATGGATGGATAGATGGATGGATGGATGGATGGATGGATAGATGGATGGATGGATGGATGGATGGATAGATGGATGGATGGATGGATGGATGGAAAGATGGATGGATGGATGGAGATGGATGGATGGATGGATGGATGGATGGATGGATGGATGGATGGATGGATGGATGGATGGATGGATGGATGGATGGATGGATGGATGGATGGATGGATGGATGGATGGATGGATGGATGGATGGATGGATGGATGGATGGATGGATGGATGGATGGATGGATGGATGGATGGATGGATGGATGGATGGATGGATGGATGGATGGATGGATGGATGGATGGATGGATGGATGGATGGATGGATGGATGGATGGATGGATGGATGGATGGATGGATGGATGGATGGATGGATGGATGGATGGATGGATGGATGGATGGATGGATGGATGGATGGATGGATGGATGGATGGATGGATGGATGGATGGATGGATGGATGGATGGATGGATGGATGGATGGATGGATGGATGGATGGATGGATGGATGGATGGATGGATGGATGGATGGATGGATGGATGGATGGATGGATGGATGGATGGATGGATGGATGGATGGATGGATGGATGGATGGATGGATGGATGGATGGATGGATGGATGGATGGATGGATGGATGGATGGATGGATGGATGGATGGATGGATGGATGGATGGATGGATGGATGGATGGATGGATGGATGGATGGATGGATGGATGGATGGATGGATGGATGGATGGATGGATGGATGGATGGATGGATGGATGGATGGATGGATGGATGGATGGATGGATGGATGGATGGATGGATGGATGGATGGATGGATGGATGGATGGATGGATGGATGGATGGATGGATGGATGGATGGATGGATGGATGGATGGATGGATGGATGGAAAGATGGAAAGATGGAAAGATGGATGGATGGATGGATGGATAGATAGATAGATTAATAAATAAATAGAGATATAGAAATTGATACAGAAATGCAAGAGAAAACAGATAAACAAACAAACAAATAAATAAATGAGATGGAGGTTGACTCAAACATGCAAGGAAAAAATAGCTAAATAATAATAAATAAATAAAGTGAATTTATGTAAATACATTTTTACTTTTATTAAACAATAACTAAAACAGAAATAAAATCAAACTATATTAATAAAACTCATTAGAAATGAATAAAAATGACTATAACACTCGAGAAAATTGCCAAAACTTTTACTAAAATGAAAAATATAAACTAATTAATTTTCGAAAACTAACAGCATCTCAATGCTAGAAAATAACACCGGTGCAGAACAGAGATGCTTTAATAACTGATGAAGTTCACTCAAGACTGTGCTAAAAACCACTTCACAACCACTGATGTACAGAAACTGTTTGAAGAGCATGGCATGCGTGACTGTCTGTGTGTCTTCAGTCAGACTGCGCTGCTGCAGGGTTTGGGTTATTGTGAGGTTCAAAGCTCAGCTGTGATGCTGTTAAAGGGTCTTTCATGACGGAGGACGAGCTCTCACATGCCCAGGATTCCTCTGAACACACACTGACACACACACACACACTCTCACATGCTTATACACACACACACACACACACACACACACACACACACACACTCACATTCACACGCTTATACAAAACACACACACACTCACTCACTCACTCACTCACACACTCACACACACACACACACACACACTCACTCACTCACTCACACTTATACACACACACACACAAACACTCACACACAGGTTTCCATGTTTTATAGGGACTCTCCATAGGCGTAATGGTTTTTATACTGTACAAACTGTATTTCTATCACTGTCCACCAACCCTACACCTAAACCTACCCCTCACATCAAACTTTGTGCTATTTCAGATTTTCAATACACTCCATTCTGTGTGAATTATAAGCTTGTTTTCTCGTGGGGACCAAAAAGTGTCCTGGTATTTCTATCCTTGTGAGGACATTTGGTGCCCATAACGTGATAAATACCAGATACACACACACACACACACAAACAAGCGTGAACTTTAGACACGTCTAAATATGGAGCAGCGGATTCGATTACAACAGCCGTCACTCAAGGGACCGGCTGAAACAATTACAGCAGGAAAAACAACTGATGCAAACGCTTCCCAAGAACAGCTTTCAAGGAAATCTAAATCACATTTTCTCATTTAAAACTGCTAACCCAAAAATCCAGAGCAAAACTATTTTTAAATGTTTATTTAAATGTTTAAAATATTTACACATCAGTGATAATAAATCAGCATATTAGAATGATTTCTGAATTGACTGAAGACTGGAGTAATGATGCTGAAAATTCAGCTTTGATCACAAACGTTAAAAACAAAGTCACGCTTTTCACATATTTTCTCCTTTAAAAGTCCTAAAACAACCAAAAAATCACAGCAAACATATCTATACAAGTTAACCACCAGCTATCAAATGAAGTGTCTGCATCTGCATGTCTCAAATGTTAAAACATCTTTCCTAACGCTTCACAAACACAGAAAGTGTCAATATTTTTCACAATAACATCATTTCAACACTAGATCTATTGCTTTATCATTTCAGACTCTACAAACTGCTTTTCCCCGAAAAATGACACTAGTTTTTATATTTTTCTATCCAATGCAACAGCATTCAGACAAGTTTTTTTTTGTTTGATTTTTTAGTTTTTTGCAATGTGACATTATTTTAACGAGGATTATGCACATTTTTTATTACAAAAATCTCATTCTCATTATTTTAAATACAGTAACAGTAAAGAAAATCATAACTGGGAACAACAATTTTTTTATAATTAAAACCAGCATCAATTAAAGGAAGTAAAACAAATACTACATTGCATACTTATAATAGTACTAACCTCATATATATATATATAGAGAGAGAGAGAGAGAGAGAATTTTTGTACAATTTTATTATTTAAATAAATAATTTATATAAAATATATAATTTTGAATATAATATATATAATTATTTTTCTTCAAACATTAATAACAATACTTTCGGTACTTAAAACTTGTGAGGGGGCAAATTAATGCAGAATTGTCAAAAAAATCACAATCCAAATAATATTAAAGATACAGATGTGACTAAAAAAAATGTTTTTGGTGTGTTTTCTTAAAAAAGGTGAAATATAGTAACGATACATTTATTTGTTTATTTATTTATTCGTTTAAAATACAGTAACCGTAAAGAGAATCATAAATGGGAACAATAATTTTTTTTATAATTAAAATCAGAATAAATTATAGCATAAATTATATGTATTATAGTAGTTGGGACTTCATATGCACTTTTTGTACAATTTTACTAATTAAATATTAATATAAAATATATAATTGTAAATATTAATATAAAATATATATTTTTAATAAAATATAATTTATAAAAAAAATTCTTAAATATTTTCAATGATTACAATTTGGGAGAGGGCAAATTCATGCATAATTGTCAAGAAAATAACGTCACAATGCAAATAATATTAAAGACACAAAAACAGGTCTCTCTTTTTTTAGCACAAAAATTTTTTTTTTTTTTGGTGAAATATGACTTGAACGTGTTCTTAAAAGGTTTGTGTGAGATTAACCAGCTTTTTTCTAAAATAAACCAGGCTATCTGGTTTAATTTGTTTAATCTGGTATAAATAGATCAGCACACAGATGCTACTAAAATAAGTTCAGTACTCATTCAAACCTCAGACACCTAAGATTAAAATAAGCCGTGGATAACAAGACGGACTAATCCTACCTTAACGAACGTGTAATGTCTCTTTTCTAATCCCCGCCTGCATTCAAGCCCTCAGGAACAGAGAGCAAACAAGTGAAACGATGGCCTTGGCATTCCAAATATTCCCTCCCTGGGGCTCCGCATTTCCATGGGACGGGAACTCACTCGAGAACAGCTCCCTCCGGCCCAAAACAAACACAACCGGCTCATCAGCAGATACATTTTTTTTTGTGCAAAATTGTTAAGCATAATGTTGTCAGGGAGATACACACAGTGTTTGTGTGTAGCCAGTTTGTGTGTGTGTGTGTGTGTGTGTGTCAACAGTTGTCTTCTCAAAAACAAACACGCTTCCTGGCCACACTCCATGAAAATGCGCTAGCAATGCCAAAGTCATGGGTTCTATTCTTAGGAAATGCACAGTGATTAAAAAAACAGTTATCAGTGTCTCAGCAATGGATGCTCTGCAGTGAATGGGTGCCGTCAGAATGAGAATCCAAACAGCTGATAAAAACATCACAATAATCCA
>NW_015630592.1:87027-88741 GCF_001515625.1 Sinocyclocheilus rhinocerous
TGTGTGTGTGTGCGTCAACAGTTGTCTTCTCAAAAACAAACACGCTTCCTGGCCACACTCCATGAAAATGCGCTAGCAATGCCAAAGTCATGGGTTCTATTCTTAGGAAATGCACAGTGAATACAAAAAAATAAAAAAATAAAAAATCATCACTTGCATCAGTGTCTCAGCAATGGATGCTCTGCAGTGAATGGGTGCCGTCAGAATGAGAATCCAAACAGCTGATAAAAACATCACAATAATCCACAAGTAATCCACAGCACTCCAGTCCATCAGTTAACATCTGGAGAAGACAAAAGCTGAAACAAATCCAGCATTAAGACAATTATGCAATGCTACATTTCTCCAAATCTGATGAAGAAACAAACTCATCCACATCTTGGATTACATTTTCATTTTTGGGTGAACTATTCCTTTAAGTCACTTTGGATAAAAGCATCTGCCAAATGCATGAATGTAACTGTGTTCTGAATCTCCATGAACACCACGTCCACTTCCTCTAAATCTGCTCGCATGGCAGTAAAGAGCATTCAGTTTGAACTCTATTATTTCTACACCAGCCACCCAAAGGCCACATTAAACCCACAAGATGAGCTCTGCTTGTGTTAATGGTTGATGCTTAAATCTGGCCTGGAAACCAATTTACAAAGCTTTTGATCTTTAATGTTGTTACATCGTTAAGTGCAGCATGACTATAAAGTGCATTTGAAGCATGCATTTTGAAGTTCATCTGTCAAAAACATTTGTTTACATGCAAGACACCTAAAAGAAGTCAAAGTTACTGCTCTACACACAAGCAAAATACAACAAACTTGCATGAAATCTTAAGCACTGTGAAGCAGTGCATGCACATCTGTCCCGAAACGAAGCCTGAAGCATTCATATTTGTGGTTTACACTGGAATTAGTAGTTATGAACTCAAACGCAAAATCAAAATGATTCCTGTTGGTTTCATGATACAAGATAGCCGTCAACCACCTGTTTTCTTGGATACACACTTGACAGTGGACGAGTGACCTTTAAAACACACTGATAACCCAACCATCTGCTGGGTCACGTCTTTTCAGGGTTCCAGCATCTCAACTCAATAAACATTCGCAATTAACATCAGCACAAAACCACCACCATCACCAAGACGACAAGCATGAAATTAATTATTCAGAGAGTGAGTGTGTTAGTGGAGAGGAACCAATCGAGCCTCCGGCACGCTTCTGCCAAACGTGTTACGTGAAATGCCATTAAGGCCCGTTCACACCAAGGACGATAACTATAAAGATAACGATAAAGATATAGTTCTAAAAAATTTTCTCAATATTAAAGAATAGCAGAGTCCACACCACAGCTATAACGATAAAGGCACAGAGCAACGATATCGTTGGAATCACTTTCAGAACGAGTTTTTTCCAGCTGATGAACGATACAAACATTGATGACAGACGCGCGTGCGCTTAGAATATCACTGGTGTGGACGCTAATATCGTTATCTTTGTACAGTAGTCAACATTTGAAGTGGATAAAAAAAAAAAATCAAAGTTGCCCTAAGACAAGAAAGCATTTTGGGTTTAGGTTTTAGTAGGGTTGGGAATCTAAAATCAATTCCAATTCCAGAATCATATACTTAAGCTCAGGAATCGGATACTGGTATAATTACAATTTAAATTCCACCTATCAATTCCTGTGTGCGCGCTCTTTTTTTTTTTTTTTGGTGGCAAAA
>NW_015630592.1:88933-98207 GCF_001515625.1 Sinocyclocheilus rhinocerous
TTTTTTTTTTTTGGTGGCAAAAAGGGGCTATTAATAATGAATTTGTCTTTGAATCATTCATTCAAGAAATTCATTCAAAAACACTGATTCATCCAGGAATGAAACGAGTGAATCTCGAGTGAGTCATTGAATCATTCCATTCATACATTCCATGAGATTTTGTTTAGTCGTCTAATATGTTTTCTTCAGAATTGTGAGAGAACCACAACCTCCATTAAAAAAAAAAGTCTCAATTGATCCGGAATCGTGCCCAGCTCTATTTTGCACACAAACAGCTCTTAATCCAGTTTTTATGCAGCCGGCTGATTTTTGTTCATGGTATTTAGCAGCAATTCAATGTTTTGCAAAAAGAGACACAGAATTAATAGGTTTGATATCTAAATGTTTGACTTTTAACCACACTGGAATCGAAACTGGGAATTGATTAGAATCGAAATCGATAAGCAGAATCGGAATCAGAATTAAAATTGATAAAATTCAAACAATACCCAACCCTAGGTTTTAGGACAACTTCGATGAAAGGTTTTGATCCACTTCAACGTTGACTAGTGTAGTTATCGTTCTTGGTGTGAACGGGGCTTAAGTCATGAAGGAAGAGGAGGAAAAAAACCGGCACCGGTTAAAAGACACCCAGAAGCTCTCCCAGCGTTTTCCACAGGAGATGAATGAGATGTCCTCCACGACAGCGTACCTGTCTGCTGTCGCGCCGTTTTTGGCCTCACGTGATTGGCTCTCAGCGAAGAACCAGCGATCCTCTGCTTCATTTCGGACGAAAGCACGCGACCTTTCTGCATCCACTCTTGCATCTTGTTGACGGTGACTCCAGGATGTTTGGGCACCGTTGCATCGTCGCAGGATTGTCGCGTCGAAACAGGCGTCGGTAGGGTTTCTGTAGGATTCGCCAGTTGTGCATCGCGTCCCGATGCGACCGCGGGTCGCGGCTCTTCCTTGCGATTTGACGAGTACTTCACCTTGCTATCGCTCACCGACCGCTGGAGCATCGGTTTGGGATTCGCGTCGCGAATATTCTGCAAGCTTCTGCTTTGCGAAGACCCCGTCAGTCCCACCCCACATCGTCTGATAAACGCAAACACCGGCAAATCAGAATCGTTCCGACGTTCTTCCGACCCGTCGCTTCCTGTGCTAACGCTATCGTTGGATTGACTTGCGCTACTGGCCTGATCCACAAATCCGTTATCTTCAACCTGAACGTCGAAACTGATGTTATGCATTGTGTTTATTAGCAAATAATACGCCTCTTTTAGTTGCGACTTCAATCTGTCTGTTTCTTGCTTGGTTTTGTTGGACCCCGACGCCGATATTGGCTCACCGATATTTCGGTCGTTCAACTGAGTGTACGACTCATAAAAGGGTAGAATTTGGTTATCGTAATAATCGTCGTCCTCACTGTCGACTGAGTGGTGTCGAGGGGCCCCGTCTCTCAGCCCGGGGGCCAATGTTATTTCAAGATCAGTGGGGAAAAAAGTCGGACTTTGTATCCTAAAATCTCCATGATACTCCAGCGAACTCTCTATAACCTGAATTAGATCGCTTTCCGCGTCTATATAATCAAACACTTGAGGTTGTGGGCTCCTAAAATCGCCCGTAATGTTTTCCCCGGCCTTTTGCTCGAGTAATGTAACATTTGGCTCTTTATTCTTTAGATCTTGACCATCTGTTAGCTTTAAAGCCTCTCGTTTGGGTTTTAAATCGCAGCCGCCGAAGCCGATCGAGTCTCCGCGGACCCGCGGCGTGTGGAAGCGCTTCAGCTCGGTGCGCTCGCTTCGATCAGCGGGACCTCCGGCGCACCGGGGAACCGGATCCGCGATCGCACAGCTCTGCTCAGCCCTCATCGCGTTTGATATGTCATTTCTCTCTGTTTGCGTCTGAGAAACTTTTTCTTTACCTTCTCTCGGCCGGTTCGCGGTGCTCGCGTCTTTCCCTTTGGGTTTCTTGCCCCTGAGTTTGGCTAGAATTGTCCTCCGCAGAGGATCAGCCATCGGTACCGATCCGATCCTCCAGCTTTAGTTCCGTTCAGCGGCGCTCCGGAGCAACAGTAACCGTGTTAGAAGCGCATCCGTGCGGCCAGGAGACTCCGACACACCGCGGTCAGAGCGCTGCTCCATGATCCACTGAAATCAAATCACACACACACATATTCACTCTCTCTCTCTCTCTCTCTCTCTCTGTGTGTGTGTGTGTGGAAATAGTTCAGATAGTTTCTGTGGGGGTTAAAGGTTTAGAGGCGGAGCTCAAACAAACTCCACATGCAACCAGCAGCTCTGCGGCTACTTCACTCAAATAGCTACTAAATAGTCTTGCAAGCATGCTGTGCACACTATTCCATACCAAAACACTTGCATTTACTAGTCGTACAAACTACTTACATAATAATAATAAAAAAAATATATAATAATAATAATAATAATAATAACAATAATAAAATAAAATACATCCATTTCATATATACAGTATATATAATCTAAATCACATGATTCCAGATCTGCGCTTTGAAGTTCCAATCTAAATCAAATGATTCCAGATCTGCGCTTCAAAGTTCCAATCTAAATAAAAAGATTTGCGATCTGCACTTCGAAGTTCCGATCTAAATCAAACGATTCACGATCTGCGCTTTAAATTGCCGATCTAAATCAAATGATTCGAGATCTGCGCTTCGAAGTTCCGATCTAAATCAAATGATTTGTGATCTGCGCTTCGAAGTTCCGATCTAAATCAAAGGATTCGTGATCTGCGCATCCAAGTTCCGATCTAAATCAAAGGATTTGCGATTTGCGCTCCCAAGGCCTGATCTGAATAATGATTTGCGAACCATCATTTCAGATCAGGACTTCGGAGCGTGTATCACAAATCTTTCAATTCACAAAATGATTTGCAAACCCGCTCTGAAGTTCTGATCTAATTAAAATGATTCATGATACGCTTTTTAAAATCATTACAAGCGATGTCAAAATTTGAAAATGAATGGCTCTTTTTGAACTGTTTTTTGCTAGTGAATCGTTTGAATTAAACGATCGATGTCACGAGTTTGAATCAATAGGAGCGTTTCCAGCGTAAATAACTCACTCAATTGAATCGGTTTGTCTGTTCCTCCGCTGTTTGCTCCTTCAGCCATGTTTACACAACAACACTGTCAGTACTACTACTGGCTTAGCTCACTAGTTTTATGATATTAACTGAAATAAATAAAAAAAAAGTAGTCTATGTTGTTTACAAATAAAATATCCATATTCCATTCCAAAGATAACTGCTTTCCACATCGAAACATCCAACACAAATCTAGGAACATATTCAGGTGAGGTAACCGGTTTACTGCTAACTAGTGAAACACTCCATTAATATGACATATAAATAGATTTTACATTATGATCGAGTTTGTAGCTTAATTCACTGTCTATAATTGACCCTGGAGCACAAAAGCAGTGTTAAGTCGCTGGGGTATATTTGTAGCAATAGCCAACAATACATTGTATGGGTCAAAATTATCCATTTTACTTTTATGCTAAAAATCATTAGGATATTAAGTAAAGATCATGTTCCATGAAGATATTTTGTAAATTTCCTACCGTAAATATATCAAAACTTAATTTTTGATTAGTAATATGCATTGCTAAGAACTTCATTTGGACAACTTTAAAGATGATTTTCTCAATATTTAGATTTTTTTGCACCCTCAGATTCCAGATTTTCAAATAGTTGTATCTCAGCCAAATATTGTCCTATCATAACAAACCATACATCAATGGAAAGCTTATTTATTGCATAAATCTCAATTTTAAAAAATTGACCCTTATGACTGTTTTTTTTATTATATTATAATATAATAGTTAATAATAATATTAATAATAGTTTGAGCACTGCAATTCAGTTGTGACAGTTCAATAGGAAATCAGTTGAAAGCATCCAGTCTCATACCATTGAAGGGAATGTTTAATTTATCAGTATAAACTGTAATAAATATTTGATAACTTATTGTTATTGTTGTATCTTGTAGACTACATTCTAGGGATGGGCATCTTTGGCAGTTTCTCATTTCTGTCATCGATAGGTTTCGAAAAAGAATAAGTACTCGGGGGGCGGGGCATGGCTGTAATGGAGATAATGAAAATATCTGAAGACTGTTATGAAAATGAATGTTAAAAATAAAAATATGACATGAAAACATGTCTATGAAAACACGAACACATGATTAGAACACTGTTAGATTATGATTATGATGCAGCAATGTTATTAAAAAAGAAGTATCTAAAAAGGTATAGCTGCCTGAGGTGAAGCTGAAGAGTGACTTCAGAAACTGAAGCTCGTTCTAAGACACTTCCTATGATATTAATCAGATAACTTAGATACATAACATAGATGTAACAGTAATAGTTTTTTAATGGGTTTAGAGGGAGCTAGGGCAGACATCAACACAACTCTTACGAAAATTAACGATGGTTTTACTATAAATCCAAAGACAGTGGTTACTATTGTTAAACCGTGGTAACCACAAATTAACCATGGTTTTACTACACTAAACATAGTTCAACCATGGAAGTTTTAGGAAAAATAAATACAAATAGCAATCCATTTGCCAAAAAACAAACAAACAAAAAAACATGGTTACTGTACTTTTACTATAATAAAATCATGATTAATTTTTGTAAGAGAAAAATATGACTGATGTTCAGTATTAGGATTTTTCTATAAAGATATTGTAATGATATGTGACCCTGGAGCAGAAAACCAGCCATAAGGGTCAATTTTGTGAAATTGAGATTTATACATAATAAATACGCTTTCATTGATGTATGGTTTGTTAGGATAGGAGGACAATATTTGGCTGAGATACAACTATTTGAAAATCTGGAATCTGAGGAAGCAAAAAAATCTAAATATTGAGAAAATCATCTTTAAAGTTGTTCAAATGAAGTTCTTAGCAATGCATATTACTAATCAAACATTAAGTTTTGATGTATTTATGGTAGGAAATTTACAAAATATCTTCATGGAACATGATCTTTACTTAATATCCTAATGATTTTTGGCATAACAGAAAAATCAATAATTTTGACCCATACAATGTATTGTTGGCTATTGCTACAAATATACCCCAGCGACTTAAGACTGCTTTTGTACTGCAGGGTCACATGCAGTTATTAATGATATCGTCTTAATTTTGACATTTAGGCAATTTAGAAAGTATAGTTTTGTTAAATCTTGAGTATTAAAGTCATGAGAGAGATAGATATCAGGGCAAAATAAAGAGACTGAAAAGTAAAATGGAAGTGAAGGTGCAGTTCAGGAGAGAACTTTTAATTATTTTGCATGTCCTCAACCTAAGGATTTAAACCTTTTTTATTTGATGGCCATACAAAAAAATAGGGTTGTCCTTGTTTCAGGAGTTGTTGTGTGCCTGAAACTTTGTCCCAGTCCGCCCCTGTGATGCACTTTATGACAGAGCACTGAAACAAGGAAAGCAGACAGAATTTACTATAGATTTCACATCCTATAAAGTTTTATTCATTATAATGCTATGTTTATGGCAGATTTGTGCTATATTTTCATCCACATTATCAAGTGACTCCTGAAATTGTTTTCGAAGCCATATGAAGTACAGAAACTATTTTAATTGAAGTATGCTACTGTTGAACAAATATGACGGAAAAAAGCTCTGCTGCATTGTTATAACATCAGTATTTAAAAAAAAAAAGAAACATCTGAAAGCAATATGACCGTCTCAAATAACTCGAGTGCTCGATCACTGTTGCACATTCAGATACAACAATAACTGATCAAATATTTAGACTACAGAGTGAGAGTCAATGTAACAAGAGCAAATGGGCGAAGCAGATGAGCACAATACTGTATGGTATATGAGTTTATCTGTCAGTTTAAAAACAAAGATGATGAACTTACTAAAAATGTGTTCCAAAATAGTGGGTCAGCCACTTCAAAACGTATATAAAAATCTTGTAAGGTTGGCCGATAATATTGTTTCTGAACCGAATCAAGTGTTGTATAATGAATTTGTACTGCTGCCATCCAACCGGCGGTATAAGGTCCCAAGATATAATCGAATTAGGTTAAAGTATTCCTTTCTACGCCAAGCTGTATTAGAGCTGAACAAGTTACACAAAATTAAATCTGTACCGGAGCTTTGAAAATGTATATATATATATAAAAAAAATTTTGTGACTGTGAAAGTTTTGTCGGTCTTTTGTCCATGTGATAAAGTTTTGTAATTGTGAGTGAACCTGCTGTAACGCAAGACAAATATAAAGTTGTATCATATCGTATCGTATCGTATCACTCATTCATCAATGAACGGACTGCAAAATTAACTGGTATTTGTTATTGCATTATTGACAAACTATTTTCCTGTTTAACACTGTAAAGCTGCTTTGACACAATCTGCACTGTAAAAAGTGCTATATATAAATAAAGGTGACATAAAGCTGATCGTATTCTAACCAGACGCGATGCTGCGACAACGAATTCTATTTTAGAACTTTTCTACTACTGCGATATCGCGGCTGGAACAACATAAAAACTATGCTTTATTCAATCATGTTAAAACTGTCTATTGTGAGTTTGAATATCCTTTTACGTGACCTTTACAGCCATAATAAGTGACAATAGAGAGTTAATCTCAAATCTTGACAATACATTTTAGTAACGTTCAAACTCTATCTGAAGTGTAATAAGTGTATCAGTCACTCAGTATCTATTTTTAATCATGTTGAAAGTGTTTCATTATTTAAGAATTAGATTATGTAGGCTACTTATCCATTCCGTTGTGAATACAGACAGCGGCTCCGCCCACACACGCTTCTGATTGGCTCTGACTTTTGATTGATTCCAGCAGTGTGTGTCTGCTTATCTCTGGATTCTTAGATCAAACCTCTAAGTATTAAAGTATCAATCTTGTCACTTGTTGCGCAAACCACCAAGCAACGGTCTAGCAACCACCCTAGCAACCGCATGGCAACACTTTCATCCACATTATCAAGTGACTCCTGAAATTGTTTTCGAAGCCATATGAAGTACAGAAACTATTTTAATTGAAGTATGCTACTGTTGAACAAATATGACGGAAAAAAGCTCTGCTGCATTATAACATCAGTATTTAAAAAAAAAAAGAAACATCTGAAAGCAATATGACCGTCTCAAATAACTCGAGTGCTCGATCACTGTTGCACATTCAGATACAACAATAACTGATCAAATATTTAGACTACAGAGTGAGAGTCAATGTAACAAGAGCAAATGGGCGAAGCAGATGAGCACAATACTGTATGGTATATGAGTTTATCTGTCAGTTTAAAAACAAAGATGATGAACTTACTAAAAATGTGTTCCAAAATAGTGGGTCAGCCACTTCAAAACGTATATAAAAATCTTGTAAGGTTGGCCGATAATATTGTTTCTGAACCGAATCAAGTGTTGTATAATGAATTTGTACTGCTGCCATCCAACCGGCGGTATAAGGTCCCAAGATATAATCGAATTAGGTTAAAGTATTCCTTTCTACGCCAAGCTGTATTAGAGCTGAACAAGTTACACAAAATTAAATCTGTACCGGAGCTTTGAAAATGTATATATATATATAAAAAAAATTTTGTGACTGTGAAAGTTTTGTCGGTCTTTTGTCCATGTGATAAAGTTTTGTAATTGTGAGTGAACCTGCTGTAACGCAAGACAAATATAAAGTTGTATCATATCGTATCGTATCGTATCACTCATTCATCAATGAACGGACTGCAAAATTAACTGGTATTTGTTATTGCATTATTGACAAACTATTTTCCTGTTTAACACTGTAAAGCTGCTTTGACACAATCTGCACTGTAAAAAGTGCTATATATAAATAAAGGTGACATAAAGCTGATCGTATTCTAACCAGACGCGATGCTGCGACAACGAATTCTATTTTAGAACTTTTCTACTACTGCGATATCGCGGCTGGAACAACATAAAAACTATGCTTTATTCAATCATGTTAAAACTGTCTATTGTGAGTTTGAATATCCTTTTACGTGACCTTTACAGCCATAATAAGTGACAATAGAGAGTTAATCTCAAATCTTGACAATACATTTTAGTAACGTTCAAACTCTATCTGAAGTGTAATAAGTGTATCAGTCACTCAGTATCTATTTTTAATCATGTTGAAAGTGTTTCATTATTTAAGAATTAGATTATGTAGGCTACTTATCCATTCCGTTGTGAATACAGACAGCGGCTCCGCCCACACACGCTTCTGATTGGCTCTGACTTTTGATTGATTCCAGCAGTGTGTGTCTGCTTATCTCTGGATTCTTAGATCAAACCTCTAAGTATTAAAGTATCAATCTTGTCACTTGTTGCGCAAACCACCAAGCAACGGTCTAGCAACCACCCTAGCAACCGCATGGCAACACACTAATAACAGCCTAGCATCATGCAAACACATCTGGCCCGGTCAAATGTGACTCGTCTCAGTCTGAACTGAACTCACACCGGCCAGTCTGGTGCGACGCGGTTTGTTGTGGTCTTTATTAAACCGGTCTGTCCTCCCGCTGGTTCTCGGGCCGAGGGTCAGACTGAGTGTCTCCTGCTCCGGCCGTCCATCTGTGGTGAATGAATAGTGCTGTCCCACACACATCACGAAAGCTGTTCAATCTGTCTACTACTAAACTACATAGTGTCTGAGATTACAATTAGTACACCGCAAATCACGGACAACAGCACTTCATGGCTCTGGATGAAGCCTAAAAGTAAAAGGGAGGGAAATTAATTTTGCTGTACTGTAACAGTACGACAAGTGCGTCTCAAATCATAGTAAGTGCTTGAATGGCGTACTACTTAGGGCGGATTTTAGTGCTAAAGAGTTACTATTACCTACAATCAATGTGAATGTGTTTTAGTTGTTGGTCAAAGAGGAATGAGACTGTAAAGATGCAGAACTGCTTTTAATATGAAAAAAGTATCAATTTATGGTAGAAATTATTGTATACATACTGTATATTTCAATAAACTTGTTTTAAGTCTTTAAAAATATAGAAGTATATAAAAGTTCAATAAACTTAAAAAATAAAAATTACTAAATTATTACAATTATATATAATGTGTGTGTGTGTATATATATATATATATATATATATATACATACATACACTTACAAAAGTTCAATAAACTTAAAAAATAATAAAAATTATTACTAAATTATTACAAATATATGTATGTAAGTGTATGTATGTATATATATATATATATATATATATACACATACAAT
>NW_015630592.1:98303-101429 GCF_001515625.1 Sinocyclocheilus rhinocerous
AGAGCTCAGCAAATTCACCGGCGGCACGACAAACACAACAGCTAGAAAACATGTTAGAAAGTTCAGAGCAGGACACTTCAATGAATAAATCGATGTTTACATCTTCAGAAGAACATGTAAGCGGGGTTTACGACGGTAAAAAGCTGTGTGGTTGCTAGGGCGTTGCTAGGGGTGCTCTGGATGGTTACTAGGGCGTTGCTATGCAGTTGCTAAGGTGTTCTAGGTCGTTTCTACCAGTCTCAAGAAGAGAAAAAAACCCCCAAAAGACATAAATGTGTAGACGCATTAAATAAATAAAAGCTTAAATAAATGCACAAATATGCAAAATCTGAGATAAATATTAGGGTTTGGGTAATTGTAGTTAACATTAAAAAAAAAAAAAAATGTTAGGTAAAAATGGTTTTCATTTATATTTCAGTAAAAGAACATTTATTTCAACATATTTTACCAAAATAAAACTAAACAACAAAACTTGAATTGAAATGGTAATATTTTTTAAAAACAAAAAACTATTGTATTTTTATTTCAGCTTTTTCATTTCTCATTTTCATTTAGATTAATTTAATATAAACAAAAATAACTGAACCAATATCTAAAATAACTAAATCTAAAACACAAAATAAGAACAAAGTAAACATTTAAAAAAACTAAACTAATAAAAACAAATAAATGAACGACTAATTAAAATGAAATGAAAGTTAAATGAATATATTAAAATGAAAACAGACAATTTAAAAATAAAAACTAATTCAAAATATTAATAATCATATATGTGTGCGTGTCTTTCAAAAATATGAACACACACACACACATAAATAAATATATAGTATAGTATATAGGGCTAGTGAAGTTCTTCCAGAAGTAAAATAAATTTTTTTTTTTGTCTACGGAAACTTAAAATGTTTTTCTCTATCTAAAATTAAAATAGGAAACAAAATAAAAACTAGTTAAAATATACAAAAAAAAAACAACAACAGATTTTTGGTTTCTACAGATTAATAAATAATCACACACTGATGAATCGTTCAGGAGCACAAACACTAAAACTTTAATACTTAACATTAGATTATCGCATAACTAGTCATCAGTAACGAGCGATAAAAAAAAAGTTCTAGATGATTTTTTCTAGTTCTGTGCTGAATTCAGGTCCTGGACAAGAAGCGCATTATAAACCCTGAGAATCCTGCAGCATCTCGACGCGCCGCAGGAACCTCCTGATGTTCACTCAAGCGTGAGGAAACACACACAGAGCTCTGAGACGAGGCCGGGCACATACATACCTGCACGCTGGAATCTTATCATCTGCGTTTTTACTTGTTTCACGTCCACAGGAGACGACAGCATTCCCTGGAATCCCTCTGATCACTTCATGCTCCCGGGAGAAAAATTACACACGCTTTTCTGAACTGACAGCTGGAGCGAGACACATTACACAAGATATGATGAGAAGACCGAGACTTTAATCATTCACACATTAAAAAAAAAATCATTTCAAACATCACATGACCCTTAAATAGTACTATGGCTTTATTTACTAAGGTAATGCATGTTCTAAATTATCATACACCATTACATTTATCAAAAACACCACAGGTGCAAGACCATCATATTCACATGGTATATGCGACCCTGGAGCACAAAAACAGTCATAAGGGTCAAATTTTGGAAATAGAGATTATCTGAAAGTTGAATAAATAAGCTTCCCATTGATGTATGGTTTGTTAGGATCGGACAATATTTTGCTGGGATGCAACTATTTGAAAATCTGGAATCTGAGGGTGCAAAAAAATCTAAATATTGAGAAAATCATCTTTAAAGTTGTTCAAATGAAGTTCTTAGCAATGCATATTACTAATCAAAAATGAAGTTTTGATATATTTACGGTAGGACATTTACAAAATATCTTCATGGAACATGATCTTTACTTAATATCCTAATGATTTTTGGCATAAAAGAAAAATCTATAATTTTGACCCATACAATGTATTGTTAGCTATTGCACCTGTGCTACTTATGACTGCTTTTGTGCTGCAGGGTCATATATAACTAAAAAACACTTTTACCATGTATATGGTTTTGGGAAAGTAAATATTTGAGAGCATAACCTATAGTTACTTATGAAATTTCTGCATTGAATTCCATTTCTAAATGCAGTTTTAATTCCATGTTTTCAATGAGCTTTCGAAGCCACTTGGGATCAAATCTTATTCAGTGTCGCCACCTAGTGACAGTAAAACATCAGTACAAACACACACACACTTACACATATGAGATATACAAACAGAGACTCAAGAGAGAAGGATTTTATCCAAGCTACAAATTATCGGAAATATACAAGAAATCTCATAACCAGTGGAGAATGTTCCTTACAAGCTACAAATTTACAGTTGAAATCATACTTACAATGACGTCCAAAACACAAACACATCGTTAAAGCAACCTGCAGGGAAGTGACTTAAACAAACCCTCTTTACATGGACGTGATACTGGAATAATAATTTTAAATGTCCCAGACTAAAGATTCAGGGATTAACACAAACAGAGCGGGTTAAATCTCAACGCACACGTCACTCGATACACTGACGCAGGATTCGCTTCTCCTCTTCCACAAAGCTCTTATCTGACGTGGCCTGTCCCATATCCCGCTTTCTCTTTTCCTTCTGCTGGAACGTTTCCACGCGACGCTTCTTAGCAGACGTCTGCTGCTTCTCTGATTCATCGTCATCTGTGATGAGAAAGAGTGTCAAACACTTCAAAACAACTTCAAGACAGACAGACAGACAGACAGATAGATAGATAGATAGATAGATAGATAGATAGATAGATAGACAGACAGACAGACATATAGATAGATAGACAGACACAGACAGACAGACAGACAGATAGACAGACAGACAGACAGACAGACAGACAGACAGACAGATAGATAGATAGATAGATAGATAGATAGATAGATAGACAGACAGACAGACAGACAGAGATAGATAGATAAGATAGATAGACAGACAGACATATAGATAGATAGATAGACAGATAGACAGACAGACACAGACGGATAGACAGACACAGACAGATAGATAGACAGACACAGACAGACAGACAGATAGACAGACAGACAGATAGACA
>NW_015630592.1:101444-103666 GCF_001515625.1 Sinocyclocheilus rhinocerous
GGATAGATAGATAGATAGATAGATAGATAGACAGACAGACAGACAGACAGATAGATAGACATACAGATAGATAGACAGACACAGACAGATACAAAGACAGACAGACAGACAGACAGACAGACAGATACAGACAGACAGCCAGATAGACAGACAGACAGACAGATACAAAGACAGACAGACAGACAGACAGACAGACAGACAGATAGATAGATAGATAGACAGACAGACAGATATACAGACACAGATGGATAGACAGACACAGACAGATAGACATACAGACATAGACAGACACAGACAGACAGACAGACAGACAGATAGACAGACAGATAGATAGACAGACAGACAGACAGACAGACAGACAGACAGACAGACAGACAGACAGACAGACAGACAGACAGACAGACAGACAGACAGACAGACAGACAGACAGACAGATAAATGCTTAGATAGATAGATAGATAGATAGATAGATAGATGTTACCGGAGTCTGGCCGCTGTGGCTCCTCCTCCTCTGGCAGAAAGTGGGCGGGGCCACCGTGGGCTTGAGGGGCGTCGTCTCCGTTGTCCTCGTACACATTGGACCATTTGATGGCCATGTCCATTCCATCAGGAGCTCCTTTCTTCTTCTCCTCCGTCACATACGTCTGTGGGGGAGGAACGGCGTTGTTCTTCCACACCTTAAACTCTTTCGGAGCCTGAAACGTTTAAGACTTTTACAGTCAAACAATCAGAGTAAGTGACAGACATCTTCCAGATTGTATGATTTCACTGAAGTGGCCTATAAGTTATGATAAATCATAAATATGTTTGAAATGTACCGATTTGATTAAATTATTCAATAATTTCAATTATAATAATTATTAACTACTTTAACAATATTATTTGTAGATTGCATTATTTAATAATTCCATTAATTAAACAGATGTACTTATTATAGACCTTACTTAGCCCCGCCCCTTTTCAGCACTGCGCTCATTGTCTTCTGTCTTGGTTTGTATTTCGTAAGATCATATGAATTACATACTACACAGAATTACAGTATTTAAGTAGGCTATTCACGCAAACATAAGGGTGACGTCACGGACACTACGTCCATGTTTTTATACAGTCTATGTGTGTAACATTATATTAGATCCGTGCAATACAGCAGGTCTCATTAATGTTAATCTAACAACAAAAGAAAAGCTGCTCTTGATTGAACTGCTTTTATTGTTTTAATAATCAATTTATTTGTAATGAACACACTGAAGTGATTTTTACTAGCTTCATCGGAATGGTACAAAACTTGGTGACTTTTACGGCACTTGGTATGTTAACACACAAAATAATTGAGGGCATGATTCGAAAAAGCTAAGTGCTCGTAAAAAAAAAATAGTCACACTCATGGTCTTCGGTCAAAAATGACCGACCATAGGAAATGAATATCTACAAATCCCCCACGATGCAGAAAAAAATTGCACAGCAATGAAGGGGTGAAACTCTAAAACATCTAGTGCAAAATCAACACACCAACTCACACACGCGCGGACACACACACACACTTGTACACACACACCCCATATGAACTGGTGTGCCTGTAACACAGCAACTACGTAAAACAAAATCAATAATTCAACTACAATTTAGTAAAAAAGTGGACAGCAAGGAAGGGGTTACACTCTAAAACATCAAGAGTGCAAAACAGACACATCCACTCACACACACTCACAGACACACACACACACACAATCAGAGATACTGCATTGATTGAATAAATATTTTTAAAAATTAGAGAAAAATTATTTTGTACTATTTTCAATGGGAAAATTTGATAATTATTGCATAAATATGAATTATTACCATAAAATTCTCTCAAAATACAAAAGAAAAAATATTATTGAACAAAAATATATTAGATTGATTTTACTGAAGAAAAAAAAAAAGTTCAATTTCAGGTGTCCTGTCACTTTTGACCGCGAAGACCATGTGTGTGACTCCCAAATGAGGAGCGCACAAGGATTAATAAAGGAAGTGGAGGAAACAATGCAACGTTGCTGGTGATTTTGCTTTGGAAACGTCAGAAAACTTTAACTTTATTCGTATGCCAGCACTGGTCACAAATACTGTATGATAATGGAATAATGACTAGTGAGAGAGAGAGAGAGAGAGAGAGAGAGAGCAGGTGAATGTGTGTGTGTGAGAGAGAGAGAGAGAGAGAGAGAGAGAGAGAGAGAGAGAGAGAG
>NW_015630592.1:104181-110793 GCF_001515625.1 Sinocyclocheilus rhinocerous
GTCCGGAGGGCTCCGGTTCGACACGACCGTCCGAGTCACTGCTGCTGTCGCTCAGATCATCGTAACCCATGAAGAAATTGCGACCCTCTGTTTGCTTCTCATCGCTCATGGTGGATAAAGATGAGAGAAGGCCGCTGGATTCAAGGATTGTGGGTTTATTCGGAACCGCGGATCAATAACAACTAAACAACACTCGCCATGTTGAATTCGGCGCGCGCTGATGACGTAAGCGCAGGCGGAGCGTAACCCGCAGGAATAAAACATATTAATTTGTAATGACTTTAATTTGTACAGTCTAATTGATGTATAAATTAACATCTTACCCTCATGGTTTATTATTATTTTTTTCTCTTTAGTTTTTCCTATTTCTCCATTGTTATATTTCTTACCTATCATCATTATTATTGTTTGTTCTTTCTTTTCTTAATTTTCTTATGTGTTCTGATGACATTGATACATTTTGTATATTGTATACAAAGTTTTATGCCATTAATGTCATCTCTGTTCTGTTTATAAGCATAATAATAATAATAATAATAATAATAATAAAAAGAAATAAAACATTGGAGCTTGTATTCTTGATTTAAAAAATGTAACAGTAGATAGATAGATATAAATATATAAAATATAAATTTTTCTGGGCCAATTTTTTGACAGTATTCATGGGAAGAAAGCATGGTTACTCCCTGAAAAATTCTGCATTTCTAATAAAATCAGAGAGGTACATTTTACGATTTTGCATAATGTTTATCCAACGAACTCCCAAATTGCATTTTTTTTTTTTTTTTGATCTCTCTAACTTATGTGTATTCTGCAAAGTTGAGGAAGAAATTGTACTTCATTTATTCTATCATTGCAATGAGTTGAAATCTCTTTGGGAGAACTTAAGTTATTTACCTTCTTTTATAAAATGCGATTTAAAACTTTCACTGAAAGATATATTTCGGTAATTTTCTGGCAGTGACCATGCTATCGAACATTTTGTTTTGCATTGTAAATTTTTTATTCATAAAACCAAATTTCTCAATATGTTACCTAGATTTGATGTCTTTCTTGCAGAGACTTTTGCTTGTTGTTAAATCTCTTAAATGCATTGATAACAATAAGAAAAACAAGTTTCTGAAGGCTTATGACGATATTTTATTTATTGATTGAGGTGTCATTGTTGCTGTTTTTTCTTTTATGTTATTGTATTTCAATGCAGTGCTGTTTCTTGTTTTTGTTTTCTTTTTGTCTTGCATTAAAAAAAAGAAATAAAATATATTTGGCGTATTTGTGAAATATACTGTTTAAATAATAAAGTAAAATTTCACATGGTATATATTCAGCTAAAAGTGTTATTTGTTAGAGATTTAATTTGGATATTGATTATTCCTGTGATTTTTAGAAAAGGAGTCTTGATATTGTGTATTCTGGGTGGATATGGAAAATGTCATTAGAAGGAAAACAAATATTATATTCAAGTTAAATAAGTTTCATATATGTAGGTATTATTCCAATGAAAATAATAATAATTTCACTTTACTTGTGCAACTTTTTATTATTTTGGGAATATTTCACATAGCCAACATAAGAAGAAATGGCCAGGATCCAAGCCAAATTTCATTCATTTTCTACAAGGAGACAAAGGACTACTGCACCAGTTTGGAAAACATTGTTCATAAAAGAGCAAAGAAGACTTGTAATATTTTTCACGAATATACAATTTTTGATTAATGAATCAATTGTTTACACTCAGGCATGTTTTTAAGAACACTTTTGTATACTGTTGTATATTTTGTTCTGGTCAATAAAAAAAAAAGAAATAAATGAAACATACAACAATTTGCATAAACGATCATTTAATTGCATGTTTTCAAATGAAGAGCTATTAAGAATATTATTTTCGTCAGTATCAGGATTGAGGCCGCGGTTGACGTAGACGCCCGATGTTAGCCAGGTCGGACCAATCACAGTCATTTGTGATGACCTGATGAGGCATATTAAAGGTGGGGTACGCGATTTTTCAAAAACACTTTAGAAAACCGATTCGGGCCGAATAGCAAAACAAACTTGTAGCCAATCAGCAGTAAGGGGCGTGTCTACTCGTGATGTGGAGGAGAGAGCGTTCAGTGCACATGACGGACATTAGCGAGCCGAGCGACAGAAAGATAGAGATGGCGGATAAAAAACAAAAGAGGAAAACGTCTGCGGAACGATAAGGCAAGAAGTAGGACCCATGTAAATATCGGATCAGCTTTCCAGCGCTGATCCAGTTTTCTGTCGGGGATTTGTTGCACCGCGCCGCTCACGTCCGTAGACACGGTTGTACAGAAAATACTAATTCTGTGGACAAGTGACCGATTTCAGCCGCGGCTTCAGCGTCTGTTTTATAGTGTAGGGGGCGGGCGCTTCGGATTCTAGAGAGCATTTGATTGGACAGAAAGTTTGATGAGAAGCTGAAGTACGATGTGACGTAAAAAAAAATCGTTAAACCGTTTTGGCGGAAGTGACGGACTGCAAGCTTTGAATGCTTATATCTTCTAAATGCGAATTTTGGAGCACACTGCCTCATAGATAACCTTAAGACTAACATATTGATACTAACACCCAAAAAACTTTAATTTTGATTTCATGGGGACTTTAAATATCAGTGGTATTTAGTAGCCTACACTTTTTAAATCGCACTGAAGTACTGAAGTAGAAATATACTTTTAATTAGTGTATTTATAGTGTATAACTTCAACAATTTTATTTAGCACAAAAAATAAGAATGTAGGCTACTACTAATGCACTTTTAGTATTGAATTATTTTTAGTGCATTCAAGTAGGCCCTACACTTACCACAAAATAATAACAAAACACTCATTCAAAAGCTGCTTTATTTAACAAACCCATCAAAATCATTACAAAGAGCAAAGACACAGTGTTAAGGGAATTATGGCACATACAAATCACATCTAAAAATCCTGAGTCACATCTATCTTTACTGATCGACCAGTCCAGTGTACATCGCCTTAAAAATCATTTACTTTTTAGAAAATACAAGAGTAGGAAGTAAATACTGCAGGCAGCAGAATCCTGAAGACCTGAGTTGGTGTCTTTTGTTAGGGTGATGACAGATTTCAGCATACATTTGGTGAGATGAAAGCAGGGAAAACTCAGGGTGAATTTAAGTTCATGATGAAACATGAAATTCTTTCTGGATGAGCAGATCACTAATAAACAGCGGTTTCTTTATGCTATCATACAGTATACTTTACAAGTGTCTTTCTGGCAGAGAAATAACGATAACGTATTTTGCAAAGCATCTAGGAGATGAAGAATGAGACAGATATATAAAAGAGAGACAGCTGCGCTTTCATCGTGGCCTATAATTCACGTCCTTATAAAAAGGCGGCTGATGTGTTTATCGGTCCACATCGTAAAAGTGTTGGGACAACTCTAAATCCAGTTTTATAGGTGCAAGCCTGTGTCTCTGAGCTTTAAATCTTCATTTTCCTTTCAAGAGGTGAAATAAACTGAAGCATTACGACAGACGCTGTCTCTTTAATTCGGCGAATCCTAAAACACTTAGCGTAAAAAAACGTTAAACTGAAAGGTGAGATGTGAAAGAGAAATTGTTTGTCAACGCTAAATGCACAGCTAGGCAGATTAGCAACTTTAGCTACTGTCACACGCAGAAAACTATGGAAGCCTGTTCCCGCCAGTGTTGCCAACTTCTTTCAATGGAAAGTAGCTAAACCCCACCTGAAAAGTCGCTAAATGTCGCTAGATGACGTCATACGCTAATTAGCATGTTCATGACGGGTCTGAATCAAGGGGGTCTGAAAAGTCGCTAAATCTAGCGACAAAGTCGCTAAGTTGGCAACACTGGTTCCCGCCAAAAAAAGGTAAATGCGAATTTTCCCCTCACAATTCAAACTTTTTTTTTTTTTTCATATTTTATCCTACATTTTCTAATTTTTTACATAAAAAACTTGCAATGAGGGGAAAAAAGTAATTGTGAAATATAAATTTGTAGGCTACTTTCTTTGTCTTGCAATTCTGTTTCTTTTTTGTTTCTTCCACAAAATGAAGTTCAATCCTTTTTTTTTTTTTTTTTTTTCAAATTGCGAGTTTATCTTTTGCAATTCTGAGTTTATATCTCACAATTATGTCACAATTTTGACATTTTTCTCAGAACGGCGAGGAAAAAAGTCTGAATTGTGAGAAATAAATTCAGAATTGTTAGAAAAAGTAAGAATTAGGAGATTAAAGGTTGCAATTACCTTTTTATTTTTGTATCCTGTGGTGGAAACAAGCTTCCACAGAAAACCCCACCAGAAACATAAAAACGCTAGTCCAATATATACACTTTCCATTCCAAATGGTTTACAATTAGAGTAAGTGTCCCAAATCATCATACAACGCATCCATGCTTGATTGTTCAGCTAATATTACCCATAATTCATTGCACCAGACAATTTACGATTTTCTAACAACATTTAGTTAACGTAAAGTTGTGAAGAGTGAAGCTGCAACCACAGCAAGTTTTAAATGTATGATGCTAATAAGTTATTGTTGTTAATGGTAATTTAGCTAGGTGCTAACACTATGCTAATCCAACAAGTTGTCCGTGGTGTCAAGGTAGCAAGCACCAATACTGGTGTGCTGTTTAATTACAAAGATGTTGGCAAACTTCTGATTGGACGTCACAGTTTAGATTGAAGTCACAGTGAGGAAGGACGTCCAATCAGCACCTGAGGATCGTGAAACCGTGACTATGTTTGAATCCACTAGCATACTACTCTATTTCTGCGGTATGTAAAGATTGCATAGCCCGCATAGTCCTGGATGACCTGCTACATCTGCAATACTGTATCCCACAATGCATTGCGCTCCAGTTGACCTATTATTTCCTGTAACGGCAACCAACTAATATCAACGGTGATTGTCAACATCAAACACACAAAAATTCAATATGCGCTACATACTAGACTAAACACTTTTCCATCTAACAGAGAACATTCTGGCAAGGTTCTCCTAAAGTTAACAGAACGTTAATAGAACGCTTGTTCAAAGTTATCTGGTCTTTATTAATAACGTCAGCACTAAAACATTATTAATGAAAAAAAATAATTCTGAAACGTTTTAATTGGTTGTTCATCCAATGTTTTTTAAATGTTACAACTTAGTCGTTTCAGAGAACTTTCAAAAAGAACGTTTCCGAAATGTTCGCAAATGTAATGTTTTCTCTAACGTTCACATAACCAAGAAAAAAAAAGTTTTAACATTTTTTATTTTTTTTTATTTTTAAATTTTTAATTTAAAGAAAATGTGTTTATTAATAACTTAATGGGAATGTTAGCAAAACGTTCTTAGGGCATATTTTTTATTATCTGGCTTCTGCCTTTACAACGGCAGGACAAACGAACAAAACAGCTGTACTTAAAAATAAATCTATTAAAAACGTTTTTTTTTGCTTCAATTACTCAGTAAAAGCACTTCACTATGGCTTGTTTCACACATCACATCTGCGCAGTCCGCGGATATTTATTCCAGAAAACACAGTTCAAATGCTCTATAAATCTATTTATGAACGTGACGACCTGCAATCTACGCAACACCAAATCAGCCTTCATTGTTTAAAAACAGGCTTTTTCGGGGCTTGATGGACGTTAAACGTGATAAACTCTTCAGTTCAGTCGTTCTGAGTGGATCCAGATGATTTTAGCAGTTTACAGCTACATTTTGAGGTTTAGGGCAATTTTTGTCATGCAAATTAGATTTTATAACAATTGTAATAGTTTTAACTCACTGTTGCTAAAAAAAGTAAATAGCTAGAGGGCCATCCTGACCGAGCCGGTTAAACTAGTCAGTATGGTCTGGAGACTAGTTAAACCAGCTAAGACCACAATGTTGCTGGTTAGAAAAATAAATGTACTTTATTTTCCTCACATATGATAAAGCAACAGGTTTGAGACCTGAAATAAGTTTTATACTGTCTTCCGTTCAGATGAAACGATCTGATTTATTTTGAGTGTTTCTGCGTGTGGTTCAGATGTTCTTCTTCATGTTAATGAGCACCGAGCAGCAGGTCAGCCCTCCATCCACCTTCGCTTTCTCCTGATTGGTCACTGGGATGAGCATGTGATCCTTCAGCTTCTCAAACACCTGTACACATTAATGTATTAATGAATATAATATAATATCAAATAAATTACTGAATTCATTTTAAAATAAACAAATGCTCAAACTAAAACGTTTATATTTTTGGTTTTATAAAAAAAAAAAATAGAATTTTAATTCTAAAATTTAAATCAAATTCTGAGCACATCATGAAATTGTCTTTTTATGTGAAATATTATTGATAGATAAATACTATATAAATAAGAAATAATATTTATGTAACATATTCTACTTAATAGAAAAAATTATTAAAACTTTCACATTTTTGGCTTCATTTATACATCCCTGGATCATTGGATAATTAAACATTTCAGTCTAGTTATACACATTTTTTGGTAATTGCTTTTAGTATGTTTTTAATATTACCTACAGTTTTAAAGTCTTATGCATATTTCATAAAACATAATATACACACACACACACACACACACTGTATATACACACACACACACACACTCACAC
>NW_015630592.1:110957-111565 GCF_001515625.1 Sinocyclocheilus rhinocerous
TTCAGTTCAGTCGTTCTGAGTGGATCCAGATGATTTTAGCAGTTTACAGCTACATTTTGAGGTTTAGGGCAATTTTTGTCATGCAAATTAGATTTTATAACAATTGTAATAGTTTTAACTCACTGTTGCTAAAAAAAGTAAATAGCTAGAGGGCCATCCTGACCGAGCCGGTTAAACTAGTCAGTATGGTCTGGAGACTAGTTAAACCAGCTAAGACCACAATGTTGCTGGTTAGAAAAATAAATGTACTTTATTTTCCTCACATATGATAAAGCAACAGGTTTGAGACCTGAAATAAGTTTTATACTGTCTTCCGTTCAGATGAAACGATCTGATTTATTTTGAGTGTTTCTGCGTGTGGTTCAGATGTTCTTCTTCATGTTAATGAGCACCGAGCAGCAGGTCAGCCCTCCATCCACCTTCGCTTTCTCCTGATTGGTCACTGGGATGAGCATGTGATCCTTCAGCTTCTCAAACACCTGTACACATTAATGTATTAATGAATATAATATAATATCAAATAAATTACTGAATTCATTTTAAAATAAACAAATGCTCAAACTAAAACGTTTATATTTTTGGTTTTATAAAAAAATAAAAATAATAAT
>NW_015630592.1:111792-113523 GCF_001515625.1 Sinocyclocheilus rhinocerous
CACACACACACACACACACACACACACACACACTCACTCACTCACTCACACGTATATATATATATATACACATACATACATACATGCATATATACACACACACATATATATATAATATATGCATATAATATATATAAACATTAATATAATGTCATATAATATTTAATATTAAATGAATTACTGAATAAAATGTAAATAAAAATTCTGAGCACATCATGAAATTGTCTTTTTATGTGAAATACTATATTATATAACTATTTTACAAATACTATGAATATTTATATAAATGTTATTTATATAAAATATTTTTTTTCTCCACATTTTTGGCTTCTACCAGGTAAATGTTTTTTGTGATCAACTTTTTATTCAGTTTTAACACAAAACGTGCACTGCTTTGTTATATGCCAAGTGTGATAATATTCAATGCAGTAATCTTCACGAACAGTTTTTGGGTTTTAATGAACGCACAGAAGCGTTGTGTAATCCAGAGCTCACGACGTTAACATCCAAACGCGCGAGAGCAACATTACACCATCACAAAGCCTCATAAAGAGATGTGTGTCATTGCATGGAGATTCTCCAAAAGCCCAGCCGTGTTTTCCTAAGAGTCCTCCAGCACACAAGTCTGAAAATAACCGCAAGATCTCTTACTGTTTCACACAATCAGCTCAACTATTACAGCGCTGTGTGACGCCAACATCAACACCAGACACACCGCGCTTGAGCTTAAAGAGTTACACTCACTCACGCTTCAAACCAGCACTGGATCACCAGATGATTACACATCTCAGACTAGTTGCATATATTATCCTTAGTTCTTTTTAGTATCTATTATAGTAATATTAGCTATAATAATTATTTTAGTAATCTTAGCTACAGTTTTAAAGTCACTTATTTATATCGAATGAGACAGATCGATTGACTGGATTTGATTTGATTTTTAAGTTTTGGTATGTATGTTATGTAGGGTTATGCAATGAATTATGATTTATACATGATAAATACAAATAAAAAACACAAAATTTTATGATGTGCTCAGATAACTGGTATTTTAATTATTATTGATTTTATATATATTATTTAGTCATTATTGATTATGTAATTATATATATATATATATATATAGTGCTGTTAAATGATTAATCGCGATTAATTGCATTCAAAATAAAAGTTTTTGTTTACATAATATATGTGTGTGTTCTTTGTATATTTATTATGTATATATAAATACACACACATGCATGTATATATTTAAGAAAATAAAATATGTTATGTTTATATATTAAATATATTTATATATAGTATAAATTATATGAATATAAACATATACATGTAAATATATATAAATATTTTCAAAATATATACTGTATGAGTGTGTATTTATATATACATAATAAATATACACAGTATACACACATATATTATGTAAACAAAAACTTATATTTTGGATGCGATTAATCGCGAATAATCATTTAACAGCACTAATATATATATATACGTATATAGATACACACAAATATAAAAAGCACAACATTTCAGGATGTAATGTAATATGTAAATATATAGTAAAATAGTATTAGCATTAAAAATAAATTAGATAAATAACACTTTAAACTTTAAGTGTGTGTGTGAGTGTGAGTGTGTGTGTGTGTGTGTGTGAGTGTGAGTGTGAGTGTGTGAGAGTGTGAGTGTGTGTGTGTGTGTGTGTGTGAGTGTGTGTGTGTGAGTGTG
>NW_015630592.1:113540-118495 GCF_001515625.1 Sinocyclocheilus rhinocerous
GTGTGTGTGTGTGTGAGTGTGTGACCTTGGTGCTCTCAGGAAACTCCTCAGGTGTGCAGTGCAGCAGGACGTCTCCTTTACCCGGCAGGTTCATGTAGATGCAGTTTGCAGCCGAATCATCTGGAAGCGTCAGCTTATCATATTTATGATCACTCATCTGCTGCATGATCTACACACACAGACATACAACACAAAAACTCAATACCATATATATATATAAATATAAAAATAAATATATACAGGTATATATATATATATATATATATATACACACACACACACACACGGTTTGAGTTAAAAAATCCCCGTTTGTGTTCTACTGAAGAAACAAAGTCACCTACATCTTGGATGCCCTGGGGGTAAGCAGATAAACATTACATTTTCATTTTTGGGTGAACTATCCCTTTAACACCTGAGATCACAATTCCTGCATGGATACGGGCCGGATTCACTTGTGATTAAACTCTGTGCTGACACGCATCCGAACTCTGAATCCCTGCTGGGAATCTGGGAATGAGCCAAAACAACACAGAAAGACGGACGGATAAAGTGGCTGCGGCGATAAGGAAACTTTGGCGCAACGTGACCGATTTCCATGACAATGTTTTTCACGTTTGAGCAGTTCAGTTATCCTGATCCCACCCAATCCAGGCATTCCGGTGCCAACTGTTGATCTGAATCTGGGCAAGAACCAGTGTCACAGAGCAGCCCGTTATCATTAGACACGGAGATCCAGCACTGGAGGAATGAAGCGCATTAGGGATGGAGCAAGACTCATCGTGTTTAACTGTTCACTGGTCATTATCAAGCCAAATTCATATTCTGGAACGTTAATGCATTTTTAAGCGTTTGCTCTCTGGGAATATGTAGCCATACTATTCCAAATGTTTGGAATATTATGAGTATCTTAAATGTTTTTGAAAGAAGTATCTTCTGTTCACAGAGGCTGCATTTATTTTACAAAAAAAAACCCACACGATCCTTCAGAAATCATTCTAATATTTATAATGTTACAAAAGATTTCTATTTCAAATAAATGCTGTTCTTTTGAACTTTCTGTTCATCTGTGAATCCTGAAAAATATAATGTGTCACGGTTTCCACAAAAATATTGTGCAGCACAACTGTTTTCAACAAGAAATGTTTCTTGAGCAGCAAATCAGCATATTAGAATGATTTCTGAAAAATCATGTGACACTGAAGACTGGAGTAATGATGCTGAAAATTCAGCTGCGCATCACAGAAATAAATGACAGTTTAACAGATATTCACACAGAAAACAGCTGTTTTACATTGTAATAATATTTCACAATTTTTACTGCATTTTTGATCAAATAAATGCAGCCTTACTGAACATAAGGGATGCACAAATATAACCATATGAATTATTACAGTTGTTGTAACTCTATTATGCTATTATATTTCCAGTCGCGCCTTGATTTTCCCAGTCGTTTGGATTTCTAAAAAGCATTTGATAGAGATTACATTTATAATAACTAATTTATATAAGATGACAAATGTGAAAAATATCCACTAACTGCTATATTTCCAGGTTTTCATGATTATTGCAGGAAACCCGGAGATGCACATACAAGCATTTTAGTGATTAAAACCTGTGACAAAAATCAATTCAGGGCAGCTATGACATTGGGTGTGCGTTCAATATTCAGTATTTCAATGATCTGCAGTTAATTATTTCCTTCTTAACTCTTTTAATTCCAGTTTCGATAAGCATCCTTTTGAATTTATGTGGCCGAAGATGAAGTTTACTATCATGCCTGTAGGTTTGCTGTGAACTAGCTCAGGTGTTGTTTTTTGGACACATTAAGGTGTGCTTATACCTTCAGGGCTTTCTGCGCGGCTTCGCTGGATCCGATGGCGATGAGACCTGGTCCGGCCATGCTGCAGAAACTCTTCAGATGCAGTGCGTCCTGAACGGGAACCGTGGACACGGCGTAGTCCTGTAAAACAGAGTCCGGTCGGGACACACATCAGCACAAAAGCATTTAGGCTCTGACTGAAGAAACATTCGCTCATAAAAACAGAATGAAAATATTGTGTACTCCGAATAAACTACAAGCGCATTGGCTCAGCGGGTAAACAAAGGGGAAAAAACGGTTCGCTTATTGGAAAAAGACACCTAAAGCGCTCCAGACCTTGGAAGGAGGAGAAAATGCGCTCAGAGATTCTTGAGGAGAGAACAAGGCAACGTTTTTGTGGAAAGTATGGATGTATTTACAAACACTGCTGTCTGTTGTACTATGAACACGTTCGATAAAGCAGCTCTGCTTTCACTTTAGCGACCCGGGTGACTTTGCGCTGGTTAAGAGTTTCCATAAAGCTTCGGCATGTGAATGATAAGGAGCTGCAGGCATCCTTGAGCTCGTTTGCCACTCGTTACGAACTTGTGACGTTAGAAGCATCTGTGACATTAGCAAAGAATGTTCCCTTCTTACGACCGGTGTTTGATTTTCATTCAGAAATCAAAGCCTGCAGCTGACGTGGTTCTCTGTCTGCGGAAGCAGCGCTGCAGAAGATAAACATCCTCAACGGAGCTTAACCTGATCCACATTAAACACTGAGAGACTGAGAATGAAGACAAGACAGACAGACAGAACAATGTTGTGACGTTAGAAGCATCTGTGACATTAGCAAAGAATGTTCCCTTCTTACGACCGGTGTTTGATTTTCATTCAGAAATCAAAGCCTGCAGCTGACGTGGTTCTCTGTCTGCGGAAGCAGCGCTGCAGAAGATAAACATCCTCAACGGAGCTTAACCTGATCCACATTAAACACTGAGAGACTGAGAATGAAGACAAGACAGACAGACAGAACAATGTATAGACAGATATATAGACAAACAGATTGACAGACAGATGTACAGACAGACAGACAGATAGACGTATAGACAAATACATAGACAAACAGATGGACAGACAGATATATAGACAGATGGATAGAGAGATATATAGACAGACAGGCAGATAGATAGACAGATATACAGACCGATGTACAGACAAATGCATAGACAAACAGATGGACAGATATATAGACAGACAGATAGAGAGATATACAGACAGACAAATGGATAGACAGATATATAGACCAATGTATTGACAGATATATAGACAAACAGATTGACAGACAGATATATAGACAGATGGATAGAGAGATATATAGACAGACAGACAGATGGATAGACAGATATACAGACAGATGTACAGACAGACAGATAGACGTATAGACAAATACATAGACAAACAGATGGACAGACAGATATATAGACAGATGGATAGAGATACAGACAGACAGATGGACAGACAAATATATAGACAGATGGATAGAGAGATATATAGACACACAGACAGATATATAGACAGACAGATAGAGAGATATATAGACAAACAGATGGACAGACAGATATATAGACAGACAGACAGATAGAAAGATATATAGACAAACAGATGAACAGACAGATAGAGAGATATATAGACAGACAAATATATAGACAGACAGATAGAGAGATATATAGACAGACAGATGGACAGACAAATATATAGACAGATGGATAGAGAGATATATAGACAGACAGACAGAACAATGTATAGACAGATATATAGACAAACAGATATATAGACAGATGGATAGAGAGATATATAGACAGACAGGCAGATGGATAGACAGATATACAGATCGATGTATAGACAGATAAATAGACAAACAGATGGACAGACAGATATATAGACAGATGGATATACAGACAGACAAATGGATAGACAGATATATAGACCAATGTATTAACAGATATATAGACAAACAGATTGACAGACAGATATATAGACAGATGGATAGAGAGATATATAGACAGAAAGGCAGATGGATAGACAGATATACAGACCGATGTATAGACAAATACATAGACAAACAGATGGACAGACAGATAGAGAGTTACAGTATATAGACAGACAGATGGACAGACAAATATATAGACAGACGGATAGAGATATATATAGACAGACAGATGGACAGACAAATATATAGACAGAAGGATAGACAGATATATAGACAGACAGGCAGACGGATAGAGAGATATACAGACCGATGTATAGACAGATATATACACAAACAGATGGAAAGACAGATATATAGACAGATATGATATCAAACACCACTGCCTCTTTTCGTTTCCATTAAACCTAGGCTATTAATACACTCTAAAAGATGCTGGGTTATTTTTTTAACCCAAATGCTGGGTTCAGCCTGTTGGGTAATTTTATTGGGTTGTTTTTAATAGTTTTACCCAGGTGCTGGGTAATTTTAACGCTGGTTTTTTTTCTACCTAACCGCTGGGTTGACCCTGTCTCCAGTAAAACTTCTCAACAACGCAGCTGCTGAGAGCACGGGCTTTTTCAGTCCACAGGAGAGAGCGGTTCTCAGCGCCACCGCCGCCGATTTGGTGCACTCTTTCCAGGAAATAAAGGTTTGTATACATTTTATTTCATTTATGAAGTCTTCAATGTGGTGAAAATTGTATTATTTTAAGCAGCGCAACAGAAGAACGAGATGTCAGTCAGCAGCGGTCATTTCATTCTGGAAACGCCTTTGCCTTGCATAACATAAATGGATTTTATTCGTTATAATACTGAGTGTAATTTAATTTGATGTTAAAATACGTTCTCTAATCTCAGTACTGTTTGTGTATGGGCAGGGTTTGGGGTCAGTCGTGGCATCTCTCAGCTACGAGTGAAACGCGAGGCCGCGGTCTAAAGTTCGCAGTTCCCCGGCGAACAGCAGCCCTTCACCAGCTCAGATTTCGGCGACACGCCGGCACGAGAATTAGCACTATTTCGGTAAAAAGTGATTACAGAGAACGGCTGAATACACTTAAATTAAAATGCTACTTTTAAATGTGCCTTTTTTATTTCTAAAATGCTTGTTAAACGAGTTTAAATGTAT
>NW_015630592.1:119662-129223 GCF_001515625.1 Sinocyclocheilus rhinocerous
TTTTGAAAGAAGTATCTTCTGATAACAGAGGATGAATTTATTTTACAAAAAAAAACCCACACGATCCTTCAGAAATCATTCTAATATTTATAATGTTACAAAAGATTTCTATTTCAAATAAATGCTGTTCTTTTGAACTTTCTGTTCATCTGTGAATCCTGAAAAATATAATGTGTCACGGTTTCCACAAAAATATTGTGCAGCACAACTGTTTTCAACAAGAAATGTTTCTTGAGCAGCAAATCAGCATATTAGAATGATTTCTGAAAAATCATGTGACACTGAAGACTGGAGTAATGATGCTGAAAATTCAGCTGCGCATCACAGAAATAAATGACAGTTTAACAGATATTCACACAGAAAACAGCTGTTTTACATTGTAATAATATTTCACAATTTTTACTGCATTTTTGATCAAATAAATGCAGCCTTACTGAACATAAGGGATGCACAAATATAACCATATGAATTATTACAGTTGTTGTAACTCTATTATGCTATTATATTTCCAGTCGCGCCTTGATTTTCCCAGTCGTTTGGATTTCTAAAAAGCATTTGATAGAGATTACATTTATAATAACTAATTTATATAAGATGACAAATGTGAAAAATATCCACTAACTGCTATATTTCCAGGTTTTCATGATTATTGCAGGAAACCCGGAGATGCACATACAAGCATTTTAGTGATTAAAACCTGTGACAAAAATCAATTCAGGGCAGCTATGACATTGGGTGTGCGTTCAATATTCAGTATTTCAATGATCTGCAGTTAATTATTTCCTTCTTAACTCTTTTAATTCCAGTTTCGATAAGCATCCTTTTGAATTTATGTGGCCGAAGATGAAGTTTACTATCATGCCTGTAGGTTTGCTGTGAACTAGCTCAGGTGTTGTTTTTTGGACACATTAAGGTGTGCTTATACCTTCAGGGCTTTCTGCGCGGCTTCGCTGGATCCGATGGCGATGAGACCTGGTCCGGCCATGCTGCAGAAACTCTTCAGATGCAGTGCGTCCTGAACGGGAACCGTGGACACGGCGTAGTCCTGTAAAACAGAGTCCGGTCGGGACACACATCAGCACAAAAGCATTTAGGCTCTGACTGAAGAAACATTCGCTCATAAAAACAGAATGAAAATATTGTGTACTCCGAATAAACTACAAGCGCATTGGCTCAGCGGGTAAACAAAGGGGAAAAAACGGTTCGCTTATTGGAAAAAGACACCTAAAGCGCTCCAGACCTTGGAAGGAGGAGAAAATGCGCTCAGAGATTCTTGAGGAGAGAACAAGGCAACGTTTTTGTGGAAAGTATGGATGTATTTACAAACACTGCTGTCTGTTGTACTATGAACACGTTCGATAAAGCAGCTCTGCTTTCACTTTAGCGACCCGGGTGACTTTGCGCTGGTTAAGAGTTTCCATAAAGCTTCGGCATGTGAATGATAAGGAGCTGCAGGCATCCTTGAGCTCGTTTGCCACTCGTTACGAACTTGTGACGTTAGAAGCATCTGTGACATTAGCAAAGAATGTTCCCTTCTTACGACCGGTGTTTGATTTTCATTCAGAAATCAAAGCCTGCAGCTGACGTGGTTCTCTGTCTGCGGAAGCAGCGCTGCAGAAGATAAACATCCTCAACGGAGCTTAACCTGATCCACATTAAACACTGAGAGACTGAGAATGAAGACAAGACAGACAGACAGAACAATGTATAGACAGATATATAGACAAACAGATATATAGACAGATGGATAGAGAGATATATAGACAGAAAGGCAGATGGATAGACAGATATACAGACCGATGTATAGACAAATACATAGACAAACAGATGGACAGACAGATATATAGACAGATGGATAGAGAGATATATAGACAGAAAGGCAGATGGATAGACAGATATACAGACCGATGTATAGACAAATACATAGACAAACAGATGGACAGACAGATAGAGAGTTACAGTATATAGACAGACAGATGGACAGACAAATATATAGACAGACGGATAGAGATATATATAGACAGACAGATGGACAGACAAATATATAGACAGAAGGATAGACAGATATATAGACAGACAGGCAGACGGATAGAGAGATATACAGACCGATGTATAGACAGATATATACACAAACAGATGGAAAGACAGATATATAGACAGATATGATATCAAACACCACTGCCTCTTTTCGTTTCCATTAAACCTAGGCTATTAATACACTCTAAAAGATGCTGGGTTATTTTTTTAACCCAAATGCTGGGTTCAGCCTGTTGGGTAATTTTATTGGGTTGTTTTTAATAGTTTTACCCAGGTGCTGGGTAATTTTAACGCTGGTTTTTTTTCTACCTAACCGCTGGGTTGACCCTGTCTCCAGTAAAACTTCTCAACAACGCAGCTGCTGAGAGCACGGGCTTTTTCAGTCCACAGGAGAGAGCGGTTCTCAGCGCCACCGCCGCCGATTTGGTGCACTCTTTCCAGGAAATAAAGGTTTGTATACATTTTATTTCATTTATGAAGTCTTCAATGTGGTGAAAATTGTATTATTTTAAGCAGCGCAACAGAAGAACGAGATGTCAGTCAGCAGCGGTCGTTTCATTCTGGAAACGCCTTTGCCTTGCATAACATAAATGGATTTTATTCGTTATAATACTGAGTGTAATTTAATTTGATGTTAAAATACGTTCTCTAATCTCAGTACTGTTTGTGTATGGGCAGGTTTTGGAGTCAGTCGTGGCATCTCTCAGCTACGAGTGAAACGCGAGGCCGCGGTCTAAAGTTCGCAGTTCCCCGGCGAACAGCAGCCCTTCACCAGCTCAGATTTCGGCGACACGCCGGCACGAGAATTAGCACTATTTCGGTAAAAAGTGATTACAGAGAACGGCTGAATACACTTAAATTAAAATGCTACTTTTAAATGTGCCTTTTTATTTCTAAAATCTTTGTTAAACGAGTTTAAATGTATGTAATATTGTAAACTATGCTGTATTAATATTCAACTTTATTTCCAGACTCAAGGTCCATTAACAAGAAACACACAATACAAACCAAAACAATACAAATTAAAAAAGACAGTTATACCAATACTTCCTCATAGAGGACTGGTATCGCACTTCAGTAAGCTTAGGATTTGACAACAACATTATAATATTATTATGTGAATCGTCCAGCCGACAAATACATTTATACATCAAATTTCTCATTAAAGCAGAGAATGATTGTACTCTTGCCTTACAGAATAAATCACTATTGCACTGCTCCATCTTGGTTTTTTCAGCAGGATTCTCATGCAGTCATTGTACGCAACCTGAAGCTTACATAGGCTCTCTTTCTTAAACTTAACCCACAAAGGAGCAGTATAAAAAGAAGTACAATATGCTCTAAAAAGGTTTATCTTTACCTGATCTGAACACATCTTTAACTTGGAGTCTGAGTCAAGTCTAGAGTCTTTGGTCACGAGTCATTTATTGGCTTGCTAAAAAAATCCCATTCATAAGGCTATAGACATATGATCTATATCACAAAAGGCTGTACCATGGGAAATGTCATTACAATTCACATCTGTACACATGATTGCATCTCTGGGTAATACCACCTCATTTTTTTGTCTTGTATTTTGTCCATGGGTGTTCTTGCTTAAAAATAAATGTTCATCTTGTGATTATTGCTGTTGCCTAGAGTAATTCTGCGTGTGATTTTTAATTTCCAGCCCATTTTAAGCCAGCAATATAATAATTTTTAAACAATAGATGACTTAAATTAAACAACCCAGCATGTTTGGTAAAAACGTTTAACCCAACCAGCTGGGTCAAAATAACCCAGCATGTGTTCTGTCAATATTTACTCAGCGCTGGGTTGCCAAATAACCCAAGTTGGGTTGTTTTTAACCCAGCATTTTTTTTAGAGTGCATAGTCAGACAGATGGATAGACAGCTATACAGACAGACAGATAGATAGAAAAATGGATAGACAGCAATATAGACAGACAGACAGACAGACAGACAAACAGATGGATAGACAGATATACATACACACAGATAAATAGAAAAATGGATAGACAGCTATATAGACAGACAGACAAACAGATGGATAGACAGCTATATAGACAGACAGACAGACAAACAGATGGATAGACAGTTATATAGACAGACAGACAGACAAACAGATGGATAGACAGATATATAGACATGCAGGCAGATAGATAGACAGACAGACGGATCAGACTCACCTTGAATGCGTCGGCCAGGATCTCCGCTCCCCTCTGGTTGGTCCTCTTGGATAATCCCACAAAGAATTCTCTACCTAAACATCAGACACACGTTTACATTCACCTGCAGCGGCTGATCTGCTCATACACATTAATGAGTGCTGCTCCAGATAACAATTTGGATTGTATCTAGTTTCCGTCACTGATCAAAGGAAACCAGACCAATTTGCAAAGGGACATTAGTTAAAGCTTCCTAACGACTCTCTGAGTTCACTGGGTTTACTTCTACCTCGATGCCACTGAACCTTCTGATCTGAGGCCAGTGAGAAGCTTCAACATTTGGCTGTATAAAGAGACTTTATGATGCCTTTAAAAAGACACCTGAGATCAGTTTCTCACATGTTCTGGTGTAACAGTTTAAGTTTGCGCGTCAGTGGTTCTGGTCTGATCTGCGAACAGTGGAACGTAACGCTTGAATCCAGAACAGTAGCCACTAAACGTTCACAACAGGAGATACGAGCTTCAAGACGCCAGAAAGAAATGTTTCTGGCCGGGACCATCTCCAGCCGAACGTCTCCAGACTCAATTAGGTGTACGGCTGCAGTTTTCCAGCCACCGCTGAAGGTGACCCACACTGAATTCAGGGAACCAACCAGACACAATGTACATTTCCACAGCAAGTAAAGCTGATTCACAGCTGCGGGTTTTAGAAAGAACGGTTCTAGTGCAGTTGTGTTTTATTGTAAACATAGAGGAAAGAGTGTTTTTCATAGTGAACTCTTTTCCGGCCATTAGGAAGTGATGTCTACTTCATCTATGTTTTGAATGACAGTGGAAAAAATTATATTTGAAAGTATACAGAAAACTGTTATTTTAATATTCCACAAAATTTACAGTGTTTTCTGTATATTTGATCAAATAGATACAGCCTTTATGGGCATATGAGCATAAAAAAACGTCTTTAAAAAACATTAAAAATCTTACTGATCCCACACTTTTGAACGGCAGTCTAGTCTTTGACAAAAATGTGATTTTCTCAGCTTTTTGATCAAAATGTTGCATTTGTTTTTATGAAACTTGCCCACATTCAAATGTTGTTAAAAAAGAATGCACGAAGCTGTTTAAAAGCAGAGGCCCTGATCTTTCTTTTGACATATTGCATGTTCAGATATTCATACAACAAGATATTCTGGGGGCCATGACATTTTTGTAAAAATGATTAAAAATGCTGGCAGTGGCTGGTAACTTTTTTTTTGTTTTGTTTTTTTTAAACGCTGGCAGGGAAAGAGTTAAAAATGTAAAAATAATCATCACAGATTCATGCATCTTCGGCCAGTGGGGTCAAATAGTCGGAGACTCGGTAAAATACTGAATATTCTGCTCTGTTTCTAGGTGACTAATCAAATATAAGCAAACGATGCTCCTTGAAACCACGCTGGAAAACATCATGTTTCAACTTTTCACAAAAACCGTCCTGCTGCTTAAATTTGTATGCATAACATGGCATTGAAATAGAAATAAATGCAAAACATCTGTGTGTCTGTTTGTCTGAACACACAGGGATTTGATTGGCTGATGCTGACCCACAGGGCGGTCTCTGTTCAATAAAGGTATTATAAGCTCAATTGTGAACCTGTGAACAGGACGTCTCCTCCGTCCAGCATGGCTGATTCATCGCTCATCTCCACTATATTAAGCCCAAGCTCCGTCAACGCAGCTTTCACGGCCTCCGTCTGAAACAGAAAAACATTTACATTTATTCATTTTGCAGAAACATACAAAAAACACTGCATAAAACCCACACAAAATACCCTAGTAAATGCATAGCAAAGCTATAACATATACTATAACAGTGTCTCTTTCTTTAACAACTACAAAAGGCTTTTAATTAATTTAACTCTTTTTATTGACGCTTTTCAACAACCAGGAGATGAAAAAGGAAAAAGACAATAATCATCACTTGTTTCAATGTTACATGAGATCAGGCAAAAAAGTATTTCTTACACTTATATATATATATATATATATACACACACACACAGTAGTGGTCAAAATTATTAGAGCACCTGACAGGTCTGAAAATACTGACCTTTTTTGCCTCCAAAACATGATTTCATTTCATAATGTTCATGAAACATGCAGATGGTTGCTCTGAGCACAACAAATATCAGATGAAGTGAGTCGTACTGTTTTTATCCACTTTTAACTTTAATATTTGGTATGTCCACCTTTTGCAGCAATTATACAGCGGCACATCTCTCTGGCATTATGCATAGTGTCAATATATTTCCTGAGAACTTCAACACTAAAGCTATCCCATGCCTTCTGCAACTCAAGCCAAAGTACAATAGATCTGTCCAGTTTATTTTCCAACTCATCCCAAATTTGCTCGATGGGGTTGTAGTTCATTTTATGGGCATTGTAATGGCACACAAACACACACACACACACACACACACACAAACAAATTAAAAATAAACAACAATAATAAACATAAAAAAATAAATATGCAAAAAAACAAAGAAAGAAATAAATAACTATCAAAGCTGAATATTTAAAAATAAGAATATCAAAAATGTAAAACAATAGTATAAAAAATAATAAATAGTAAAAAAAAAAAAAAATCCAGAAATTAACAAGAATTTGAATGGAAAAATTGCATTGAAAGTAACAAAAAATGTTCTAGATATTTAGCATGTGAGGGCCAAAAATCTCCCTGTTTTTGTTTGTTCTGATCATTTTTTCTTAGTTATTTTTTCTTAGTATCACATAAAAAAGCATACATTTTCCAAAGATGTGCATCATCAAAACAATTCGGATAGGAATATAATTAAATAAAACAAAAGATATATCACAATACGAAAATAAACAGTGTTTAAAGCACTTATTTTTCCATGTGAAACAGTTTCTGAGGGATCAATAAAATCACTCGTGAGGGCCGGCCATGCCTCCAGTGTGCTGTGATTGGCTGATTAGCCCGTCAATCTGATAACGCCAGCCAATCACGTTCACAATCAGTCAAACTGATGGAAATGAACTAATTACACAGTACACCCCACTTTCTGTCACATCCAAATGACAACACGAGTCGCTTCCCTGAGAATTTACTGACTAACTGTCCAAAAAAGTGACTATTGCAACATCAGTGGTGTAAGAAATCAAACTGAACTCTGCCCTCGTAAAAGTAAAAGCGCTCCTGTTAATCCTGTCCAGGAGGCGAATGTTGGCCTGCAGGGAAAAAGCGAATCTCGGACGCTGCCAGGAGCCGCGCATGACATCATCAGCAGGGGCCGAGGGTGATGTCATGCTGAAGGAAACATGTAAAAGGTTTCCGAGGAGAAAGATTTAGAGGAAGTGAGGAGCGGACAGTGAGGTGCGTGTGTGAGGTTTACAGCTGCTTTAGCGGCTCTCGGGGGTCTGGTTTTTCGCAGGATGAATCAATGTTTCCACAGCGATATCTGGCGATGAGGTCACCGCAGACTCTGCTTCCCCTCGCTGCTGTCGCCAAGCATGAGGTCATCCAGGTATGTCGCCACGGCAACCACAACCCCCCCCCTTAACCTCACTTAAATAAGTGAAGACACAAAAACACACAAGAGCAGCTCAACAAACACACAAACAAGAGCACCGATGTAAAACTATTTTTTTTATTGGCATCACTAGAAGAACTGCTGTTTATAAGTATGTTTTCGTCTAACATAAATGTCTCTCAGCTTTTTAATAACTACAAAAGTATTGATTAGTTTTGTGATTAAACTCTTTTTATTCATAAATATAATTTATTTATATTTATAAACTAAACAAAAATATAATTATATTATTTTTTATTAATTTTGTATGTTTTTATTCATATATATATATATATATATACAGGTGCATCTCAATTAATTAGAATGTCGTGGAAAAGTTCATTTATTTCAGTAATTCAACTCAAATTGTGAAACTCGTGTATTAAATAAATTCAGTGCACACAGACTGAAGTAGTTTAAGTATTCTAATTTGTTGGTGGGTTTTTGTTAAATGTGAGCCAAAATCATCACAATTAAAAGAACCAAAGACTTAAACTACTTCAGTCTGTGTGCATTGAATTTATTTAATACACGAGTTTCACAATTTGAGTTGAATTACTGAAATAAATGAACTTTTCCACGACATTCTAATTTATTGAGATGCACCTGTATACTGTATATATATGTGCGTGTGTGTGTGTGTGTGTGAGACCAGAAGATGAATATTTAAAAAAACAGGAATATCAAAAAGTATAAAAACAATTCAGTAATAATAAAAATAACAACAACAACAATAATAATAGAAGAAAATCTGTACTAAAAGGTGAATAGCCAAATAAAAAAATAAATAAAATAAAGATAAAGAAAAACAATAATAAAAAATAAACAGAAAATAAATACATACATTTACAAAAAGGCGTTTAATTAAAGTGTCAGTTCACCCTAAAATTAAAAATTATAATTTACTACAACCAAACCTGCATGCATTTCTTTCTTTTTTTCTGCTGAACACAAAAGAAGATATTTTGAAGAATGTGTTTTTTTTACTCTCTAGAGTCTAGTCTAATGAAGTCAATGGGGACCAGCAACTGTTTGGTTATCCACTTTCTTTAAAATATCTTCCTTCATGTTTAACAGGAGAAACTCATACAGATTTGAAACAACTTCAGATGGAGTAACTGATGACAGGTTTTTCATTTTTCATTGGGTGAATTATCACTTTAATTCATGTTCTGCCACAGGTCTCTCTCTGTGTGTGTGTATGTGTATGTGTGTGTGTGAGTGAGTGAGTGTGTGAATGTGTGTGTGTGTGTGTGTGTGTGTGTGAGAGAGAGAGTGTGTGAATGTGTGTGAGAGAGAGAGAGAGAGAGTGTGTGTGTGTGAGAGTGTGTGTGTGTGTGTGTGTGTGCGAGAGATGGTCTGTCCATCTGTCAAACACACATCACCATCACAACAACATCTCAGCAGACAACACTGTAGAAGCGGTCAGATGTCAGAGGTCAAAGGTCAAATGTAACCCCTGGCCACACCGAGATCAAGGTTTGTCTTCTCTCTCTGACGTGCTGACAGACGGATTGATATAGTTCATGACGCAGATGTAGGTCCCAAAGTCAACAATGCTGTTCACTATCAGTTTATCCAGTTATGGAAGTAAACAATTTTTTAACGACATACTGTTACAGTATATAGCTATTTGTATAACTACCGAATTTATCAGACAAAACTATTATGATATGATATTATATTATATTATTATATTATATTATTATTATGTTGGATGGTTTTCTTCTGTAAACAGATTTAAACGTCCTGGTTTCGTTTTAGTAACAGATTTAAACGTCGGTCAGT
>NW_015630592.1:129285-132137 GCF_001515625.1 Sinocyclocheilus rhinocerous
TTACTGCCAACATCTGAGCCGCTGAAGATGCAGAGGATTAATGTTACATTAATTTTTGAAGGGAATGCGCCGATCCCCGATCTGCCTAAATGCGTCTATGTTCGCGCAAATCATTCATGATCCAGCTTCATCAACAGAAGAAGTGAGTATAAAGGTTTTTTATGAATCTGTGCAAATCACGTTTCCTAATAACGTGCTAGTTAGCAAGTTCTGTGGCTAAAGTAAACAACTCTGGAAAATGGGCATCCGATGACCCCTTTAAACATCGGTCGGTTTTGTTCTGTTAACAGATTTAAATATTGGTCGGTTTTGTTTTAGTAACATATTTAAACGTCGGTCGGTTTCGCTCTGTTAACAGATTTAACGTTGGTTGGTATCGTTCAAGTAACCGATTTAAATGGTGGTCAGTTTTGTTCTATTAGAGATTAAAATGTCGGGGTTTTTTTTTTCTAGTAAAAGATTTAAACGTCGGTCGGTTTTGATTAAAGATTTTTATTTATTTATTTATTTTACAAAAATAGTCTTATTGAAAACTAACATTTTAGTTTTAAAGAACACATTAAGATTTGTGGAACCAAAAAGCTAGTTTTTCAAAATCAGAAAACAGAGTAAAATAGTCTACATAAAACAAGGTAAACTAAAATGCGCTCTCTCTCTCTCTCTATTTGCGTATGTATATATACAATAATAATCTAAATGAATGCCACTGTTAAACAAAAACAAACAACACAAATAACAAAGCTGTTTCCGTGTGCAAACATTACAATTTGAATGTTAAAGCATCTGCCACCACCTGGACTGTTCCAATGATCCCTTTAATTTAATCCTGGTATTTCAATCTCAGGAACTGTGACTCATGGGTTCTTTATCCGCACTCGGTGTGGAGCTCACCCTCCTCTCTGTCCTTCATTGACTCTCTCTGTGTCTCATTTTGTCCCGACACGCTCCGGCAGTCCCTGGATTCCACCTGCATGCATCAGCGCTGGTCATTATCCAGCGACTCCTGCGGGACGAGGGCCGCATTCCTGCCATTCCACTGCGCATGAGCACAAACGGCCTCTAATGCCACGCAGAGCGGCTCTCAGCGGATAAAGTGTCCGGTGTACAGTGAGGAATAAATGGCCTACTGTACCCAGAGATGAGATTAGAGTCCACAGAGACATCCAGCGCTCCTGCCGAGTCACTGAGATCCGTGTCAGAAAAACCATCCTGATGCTTGAGCGGACATTGAGGACCTGAATGACTCAATCACAACTAAACAATAAATGATGCATCCTGAACAGGGTGGGGAAACCATTTTCCCACCAGAAATAAAATAAAATAAACAATTTAGACCAAAACTGAACACTCAAAAAAAAAAAAAAAAAAAAAAAAGCCCAAAAAAAAAAAAAAAAAAAAAAAAAAAAAAAGACCTAAAAAACAACAAAATATAAAAAAAAATATATAGAAAATAGTCAGAAAAGAAGAAAAATTCAGACCAAAAGGTCAATAGTCAAAAAGAATAAAATAAAAATATAATAATTTATAGTAAGAAAGAATATAAACAATATGTTCACAAGAGCAGCTGAGGATGTAAACGAATCAATTACAATTAAATAATAAATGCTGTGTCCTGAACAAAGAAAACCCTTTTGCCCAACAGTCATTCAAAAAATGAAATAAAATAAAATTCAGACCAAAAACTGAATGCTCAAAAAAAGTACGTACACACACACACACACACACACACACACAAATCCTCCATAAACAAGTCAAATGCACGACACCTCAAATAGTGTAACTGTTTTGCCATTCTGAGAGATCTTAACGATATCTGGTGTATTAGCAATTCCTAGAAAAGTGTTTGCAGGTGAGTTGAACCATTCAGACTGTACAGTAGTGTGTTTAAAGATCTGCTCATCAGCCACACAGGGAATCTGAGCAGCAATGAGGTCCACAAGTCTGTCATGTCTGGCAGTATATAGTCCTTTAAATGATGAACAACTGTTCATGATGTGGGCTACTGACTCCAGGTGTTGAGGAGGGTCATGCAGCAGGCAGAGGGGTGAATGGGTGGAGGGGAACCACAGTGATAGGTTGTATTTTGTAGGAAGAACCTGTAGACGTGCTTTTACACAGAAAGTGAGGATCTCCTCACTGATGGTGGCATTGCTGTAAATGGTGTGTGATACAGAGTGGTCCGCGCAGGGCAGTTTGGGCAGTTTTCCCTGGAGTTTTAGATTGGACCAGTACTCCATATTTTGGGCTCTTTGAATAGACAAGAGAGACAAGAGAGTCGTTCTAGGCTGGAGCAGGTGAACAATGTTGTTATGGTGCAGCCTGGCTTCCACGATGACAGATGGGCCCTCTACGACTGCATTTGAGACCTCTACAGGTTGGTAGCGGGAGGTCCACTTCAGTTCAGTACCTGTCCTCCAGCATAGGTCGTTTAAGTCTGGCCAGTCTGATGACACACCAAATCACTGTGCCCGTCCATCCAGCTTTCCATTGGTCTTTCTTTTAAAAACCAGGAAGCATGCGTGTGGCACCTTCCGTCTTTTAAAATCCAGCAATAAGGATGCTCTGGCCATTCGCCCCACGCTGATATCATCACAGTTTAGCATATTGATAAGGTGAGACTGTCTTGTGGCTATGTACTCCCACATGCAGTTTGGAACTCCAAGCCCCCCGTCCTGTCTTTTCTGGAAGATAAAACATCTTGTGGAATGTGTGTTGAGACAAAGCCATTTCCTAACCACGTTTACGGTTTTGTTGTCCATTTCACGCAATACTTTTTGTGGGATATGGACATTTGCAAAAAGATGTTGAATTTTAGAAAAAGCTATGTCTCTTATTGCTTGCACTTTTAGAGT
>NW_015630592.1:135681-136373 GCF_001515625.1 Sinocyclocheilus rhinocerous
CACACACACACACACACACACACACACACACTCACACTCACACTCACACACACACACACTCTCACACACACACAAAATACAATACACTCGCTTACGGGAATACTTAACACGCATCTAAACATCTGCAAACATGAACTGAACTGAAAACAGCTTCCTAAGCAGAACTCAAGATAACATCATTCTCGTTTAGGAGAAAACGAGTGAATATGACTGATGTTTCACAGCAGCTGCTGAAACTAATGAGGCGTGTTTAACGTTTGAAATAAGTGTTCACGGTCAGCAGAGCGTCCATCACCTGATCAACAGATCTCACGAGACGCAAAAAAAATGTGTGACTCTAAAAATAAAAATCAATTATATAAAAAAAATACATATATACAAATTTGATATATAATAGAAAAATTACTTCAGAACAAAAGATAAAGTCAAAAGAATAAAATGAAATAAATAAAATAATTTACAATACTAATAAAGTCCAAAAACAATAAAAATAAAGTAAAAAAAGAATCAAATGAAAACAAAAATCTTTTATAATACAAAAAATAGAAGAATATTAGAATAAAAATATAAAAGAAAAATAGAATAAAAAGTACAAATATAATAAAAAAGAAAGAAAAAACACCAAAAGCTGAAATAAAAAAGAATAAAATAAAAACGAAATAAAATAATATATAAGAGAGTAATATTATATA
>NW_015630593.1:0-180 GCF_001515625.1 Sinocyclocheilus rhinocerous
TTCGTAGGTCTGTCTTATTCTACTCACTCAATTCACTTCATGAGCGCTCGTTCCTAACGAGCTGACCATCAGAATTGGGTGTGCCAAACAAGGGAGATGCACAAGGTCCCCAGGAGCAGGCTGGAACACCACTCTATTAGAGAGACAGCAGCACAGATGGACCGACATGACAGCAAGCTG
>NW_015630593.1:266-919 GCF_001515625.1 Sinocyclocheilus rhinocerous
CTCTTACGTTTTATATAACAGCAGTTTTCCCACAAGCCGCCCAGAAGAAACTCATTTGCCACACACGCGCGCTATGGGATGAAAACCACAAGCAATTTTGGCAGAGAGAAAAAAGTACAAAGGCCTCAGAAGGCACAATTATCTGCACAGAGTGGAGTACAGCAAACTCCAACCATAGTCTGCAGGGTTCGAATCTGCGCGGGGAGAACCCAATGGATTTCAAGTCTATCGCCTTAACCGCTCAGCCACGACTACGCCTGACCAGTCCCAGTCCCTGGCCAGTCTGCCTGCTCTCTTGTCTGGTGGTGATCAGCACAGGCCAAGCTTCAAATACAAAATCCAGCTGAAGGATGAGGTGTAAAAAAGGGTTCAGCCGTCCCCATTGCTCAACGGCAAAGGGATGCCGTGACCCGGATTCGAACCGGGGTTGCTGCAGCTACAACGCAGAGTACTAACCACTATACGATCACGGCGTGCCACTCGCTCATCCGTGGCGACTACTGCAGCCCGAATACTCAAAACGCCTGCGGTGTCACTGCAGCCAGAATACAAAAAGCGCCTGCGGTGTGTTTCTCCATTTCAGAGGGACTGGGCATTTCGCATATCTATGCGAGGGATATGAAAGAAAAATGCACTGCCACTTATCCTCATGG
>NW_015630594.1:0-238 GCF_001515625.1 Sinocyclocheilus rhinocerous
TTGAAGAGTGTAGGGGACCAAACAACTGTTTCTTGAAGTGCCCTTATGCGTCATCATCTGAAACAAAGTTACTTGCTGGACTTCCAAAACAGGCAGAACACACAGCAGACCATCGTCACGGACCCCCTCAGCATACAGCCGGTGAGTCCTTTGAATCTAGTGAATCTCAACAGTTTATACCAAGCGTAGAGGAACAAGCCAAAACTGATCAACACACTAATCGATGGCACAAACAGGG
>NW_015630594.1:387-519 GCF_001515625.1 Sinocyclocheilus rhinocerous
GCAGTATGCTATCCGAACCAATCAGAATGCAGCACGCCTAAATGGAGCATGAAAACAGAACAGACCGGGCTGGCATACAAACGTAAGGCCAGGTTCACACACTCCGTCTGTGGTGCGTATTTTTTCCGTGCC
>NW_015630595.1:0-2225 GCF_001515625.1 Sinocyclocheilus rhinocerous
GATCAAACAGTTTAAAATAGCTGGGCTGAGATATATAACAATTTTATGACTGCAGAAATGTGTCAATTCAGTAGCCTACACACATTTTCCCACCGGTCACAATTGTGACGGACCATTAATAATTATTGATTATTTCAAAGGGTTACTAATGACACATCATTTGGATATTTTCATGTCTGGGAAAAAACAAAAAATTTTCAGTTCTTTTATGTAAAGCACTTTGAATTACCATTGTGTATGAAATGTGCTATATAAATAAACTTGCCTTGCCTTGCCTTGTCTTGATCATGGTTGTATCTCTCTATTAGTGCTACTGGATCTTAGCGCTGCGTTTGACACTATCGACCACAACATTCTTTTCAAAAGACTAGAAAACTTTGTTGGCATTAGTGGAAGTGCATTAGCATGGTTCAAATCGTGCTTATTTGACCACCATCAAATTGTAGCAGTAAATTAAGAGGTATCATATCGATCACAAGCTCTATATTTTTCGCAGCTGGGCAAAACATACCAAATTGAAAAATTAACGGAATGCATAGTCGATATAAAAAACTGGGGTAACACTTTATTTTGATAGACATTCTACTAACAGTAAGTAACTTTGCAACTACATGTCAACTAGCAGTCATTAGAGCATCTGGAAAGTATTCAAACCATTCAAGCTGGCGGTTATTACGCCTCTTAAAAAACCACAACTAGATCCTAGTGAACTGGTAAATTACAGACCCATTTCAAATCTTCCACTTATGTCTAAAATTTTAGAAAAAGTTGTGTCTGCTCAATTGTGCTCCTTCCTGCAAAAAAATGATCCATATGAAGAATTTCATCCACATGAAGGTTTCAGGCCCCATCATAGCACAGAAACTGCACTTGTTAAAATTACAAATGACTTGCTTCTTGCGTCAGACCAAGGCTGTATCTCATTGCTAGTTTTACTTCATCTTAGTGCTGCGTTCGACACTATAGATCATGACATACTCATAGATCGATTACAAAACTATACAGGTATTTGGCCCTCCAGGAACTGAGTTTGACACCCTTGCTATAGATCATAACAGTCATAAATTGATTACAAAACTATACGGGTATTCAAGGGCAGGTTTTAAAATGGGTTAGATCCTACCTGTCCGATCGCTACCACTTTGTCTATTTAAACGGGGAGTCATCTCAATTAAATCCAGTAAAGTATGGAGTGCCACAAGGATCTGTCCTAGCCCCTCTGCTATTTTTCATATACATGTTGCCCCTTGGTAATATTATTAGAAAATACGGGATTAGTTTCCATTGTTATGCTGATGATACTTAACTATATATTTCAACAAGACCAGATGAAACTTCTAAATTTTCTAAGCTAACAGAGTGTGTTAAAAATGTAAAAGATTGGATGACCAATAATTGTCTCCTATTAAATTCGGATAAGACAGAGATATTACTTATTGGACCAAAAGACAGTACACAGAATCTCGTGGATTACAATTTGCAACTAGACAGATGTACAGTTACTTCCTCTACAGTCAAAAATCTGGGTGTCATATTAGATAGCACAATAATTTTGTCCTATTAAATTAGGATAAGACAGAGATAAGATAAGACAGAAATTCATATTTCCCATGTTACAAAAACAGCATTACTCCATCTTAGAAACATTGCCAAACTATGGAACATGTTACCTGTTTCTGATGCAGAAAAGCTAGTAATGCACTGCTAGGTGTTTGTCTTGCATCTTCAATAAACAAGCTACAGGTAGTCCAAAATTCAGCTGCTAGAGTCCTTACCAGGTCAAGAAAATATGATCATATTACCCCAATTTTACAGTCTCTGCACTGGCTACCTATTAAGTTCCATATCAGTTACAAAACATTATTACTTAACTATAAGACCCTTAATGGGTTAGCTCCTGCGTACCTAACTAGTCTTCTACCACGCTACAATCCATCACGCTCCCTAAGGTCGCAAAACTCTGGACTTTTGGTAGTACCTAGGATAGCAAAGTCCACTAAAAGGAGGTAGAGCTTTTTCGCATTTGGCTCCCAAACTCTGGAATAGCCTTCCTGATAACGTTCGGGGTTCAGACACACTCTCTCTGTTTAAATCTAGATTAAAGACACATCTCTTTGGCCAAGCATTCAAATAATGCATATCATAATCTTGTACTGCAGTTATATCTGATCAAATTCACATTACGCTAATTATGTCTCTATTTGTTTCTCTGTTTCTGCTGGGAT
>NW_015630596.1:0-894 GCF_001515625.1 Sinocyclocheilus rhinocerous
TGGATAATCCCTGCACTGCAGCTTGTGATCTACCTAGAGATTAACAAATTCGTCGCTCATAGGGCATGCAGCTCTGCACCTGAGCGTGGTAGGGTGAGGGAACGTTCATCAGACAGGCATGGTCATAAGCGCCCACGCAAACACTCATGTGACTATCATGACTCCACACACAAATCAAGCCGTGAGTTTGTGGCTGAGGCAACTAAACGTCCAACGCCAGCTCCGACAACGGAAGGTGGTAACACTGATACTCATCTGCAGATCCTAGCAGCTATTCAGAGTTTATCACGGAGAATGGATCAGTTTGAAGCTAATCGGTCCTCCTCCTCATCTCTACCTCCTGGTAAGGAGGACGTTCCAACGAATGGGCAACAGTCCCATCCTGGGGAAGGCGCAAAGGATGCTGATGTGTTATCACTTCTGGCTCCCCACTCTCTCTTTGATGATACACAACAGTCGGGAGAAGTGAGCCAATGTACGGGAACTCATCCAGACTCTGCAGAAGTTGATGATGAATCAACAATGAAAGAGGAGTTTCCTTCAAATACCCTTATTACTAAGGTATTTAGTGCAGCCAAGATCGTTGGCCTGCAGTCTACATTGCCTGATCCTGCTCCTGTTGGGGGTGTATGGGAAGGCATATCTCAGAATAGTTCTGCACCTTGTATTCCAGTGGCAGACGACTACACGTCTATGTTGAGAACAGCTTGGAAGAAACCGTCTCAAAAGCCTCAATTTAATGCAGGCTGTAGACGGTTGGCCAATGCCCGTTATCCTACAGAAACTGGATTGGGGGACATGCCGCCAGTAGAATGAGTGATAGCTGCATGGACAGCATTAGGCCCCGTACGTGCTTCCAATAACCCTCGCTGTCCCAGGAAGGAGTGTGCCAAA
>NW_015630597.1:0-1113 GCF_001515625.1 Sinocyclocheilus rhinocerous
GCTGAACCAAACATGTAGAGGGATCTTAGGGAGGACAGCTGAAGCAGTCAGATGTCCTTGTGGGAAACAGAGGGGAGAAGTTGGCTGCACGACCTGAGTGATCCAAAGGTAGCCAACATAATACAGGAATCCACACACATATGTACTGGGGTAACAATACCAAGAAGGGCTTTAAAAACAAAAGCACAATCTCTCTGTTAATTCTACAACTAAATGGCGGCCAGTGCAAAGGTGCCAAAACAGAGGAGAGATGGCCACTTATCTCCAAGCTGGGTCTTGCCCTTTTACGCTCACTTCCCTATAGAGACAGACTGTGCTTTGACGCCCTACATGAGCATTTGGTGCTCACTGCTGCCAAAAAGTATTTCTGATCGAGTCCTGCGCAAATTGGTGGCTAAACAGGTCCCACCGAGATTTGAATTCAGATCGCTGGATTCAGAGTCCAGAGTGCTAACCATTACACCATGGAACCAAGACAAAAGCAGCTGTTGCTCACAGGGCCCCAAAGACTAAATCACTTACTGGCTCGCCAGCTGAACCCCCACCAACCATGTATTTTTTTTCTTCTTTTCCTGCCGCAACAAAGCACGCAGGTTCCACCAAGATTTGACCTCGGGTCACTGGATTCAAAGTCCAGCACGCTAACCATTACACCATGGAACCAATATGGCGCCGCTGGTGGCCTTCTGGGAGGCAGATAGCGCTGTGGCAGTGGGGAAGCAGTTAGACAGAGGGGTTGGAACCCAGTGAATTTTGGATACTGGCCCCCTCGAATAAAAGGAAAACAGAGGGGTTGGAACCCAGTGAATTTAGGGCACTGGCCCCCTCGAACAAAAGGAAAAGGTAGGTGACATCTGCTGAAACCCGGGACCTTTAGTTCTTCAGTATAACGCTCTCCCAACTGAGCTATTTCAGCCACAACAGCAAGCTGTTTAGGCAGCGGGGATTTCCGTGAGACCACCCTTCACTTTTCCAGAAGCGGGAGCTGAGCTCCCAGACAACAAAAGAGGCTGGCCCGTGCAGAGATTGAACCCTCGACCTTGTGCTCTTTTATTAGCACAACACTCGAAACAACTGCGCTAACCGGCCTGGCTTTGTGTGGGCTTTTGCCCA
>NW_015630598.1:0-341 GCF_001515625.1 Sinocyclocheilus rhinocerous
TTTTTCACGTAAGTTACGGAGGCAGCCCTTGTTCCCCTGAGAGAAGGGGAACAGGGCGTTCGCATTCTCAACTACCTCGACGTCTGGCTCATACTAGCTCAGTCTCAGGATCAGTTGTGTGCACACAGGGACTTGGTGCTTTCGCACCTCAGCCGGTTGGGCCTTTGGGTCAACTGGGAAAAGAGCAAACTCTCCTTGGCGCAGAGTATCTCTTCTCGGTATGGAGTTGGATTCGGTCGAGTACGCCTCTTGCAAGGACGTGCTCAGTCGGTGTTGAACTGCCTGAATATGTTCAAATGCAGGACAGCGGTCCCACTGAAACAGTTTCAGAGGCTCCTGGG
>NW_015630598.1:381-623 GCF_001515625.1 Sinocyclocheilus rhinocerous
TGGCAGCTGCAGCGGCCGGCAGTCAGCTGGGGCTGCTTCATATGAGACCGCTTTAAAACTGGCTCCATAGCCGAGTCTTGAGGTGGGCGTGGCTACACGGCACTCACCGGGTCCGAGTCACACCGGCCTGCCGCCAAACTTTCACCCTGTGGTCAGACCCTTCGTTTCTCCGGGCAGGAGTGCCCCTTGAACAGGTCTCCAGGCAAGGCGTGGTTTACACAGATGCCTCCACCACCGGCTGG
>NW_015630599.1:0-302 GCF_001515625.1 Sinocyclocheilus rhinocerous
GCAACTTGTTTACCATATTCTTCATTCTTTCAAGCAGACATATTTTTTTCTATAAATAAATGAAGAGTTTGGTTCCAAAACGCGATAAACGCCATTTTTGAAAAAATTTAGTTTCCGCCAAAATCAGTATTGTATCTGGTCGGTATTGAAAAGTACATTTTTAATTTTACGCAAAATACGATATCCGCCGAGTTATTCTGTCATGTTTTCTCCCTTTTGTTTCCAAACCGTGACAAACGCCAGTCTCCCTTTTCTGCAGAATGCGATATATCCGTTCAACCAATCACAGCGCACCATTCCAC
>NW_015630599.1:414-534 GCF_001515625.1 Sinocyclocheilus rhinocerous
ACCCGGCATCCTAGTTTTCCTCATCTATTTTGTACTTTGTGATCAACAAACAAACACAAAAATTAGGGCTTTAGGGCGATTGTCATGCGCATCTCGTCAGTAAAGCCGGTTCTGTGAACA
>NW_015630600.1:0-265 GCF_001515625.1 Sinocyclocheilus rhinocerous
AGCTTGCATCAGCTGATTCTCAGCTGATCACATCTACCTATAGGAGTACGACACCTATCGGGCATTCCTATATAAGCTCTATTCAGTATTATTCAGCAGCTTTTCAGCTTGCTCGGGAGCAAATTACCCTCCTGCATCCCCAGCTCCTCCTTTCGCCACAGTCAGGACTTGGCTTTCTGATATTCCTTGCTAATCAGACTCCTTTATCTTGAATAAAGTGTTACACTTAATGATATTTAAGTGTAACACTTTATTCAAGATAAAG
>NW_015630600.1:427-553 GCF_001515625.1 Sinocyclocheilus rhinocerous
CTAAGTATCTATCATTTTGACGATAGTGGTCCTGACAGAACTATAGCTACAGATATTTTCCCCTGCCTATATTGTATCAGTGGCGTTTTCTCCAAGAACACAAGGCAGGCAATGCCTACTCAAAAA
>NW_015630601.1:0-519 GCF_001515625.1 Sinocyclocheilus rhinocerous
GGTGGTGATTGAACGGAAGTCCATGGACAGGATTCGTGACAGAGATAAGGTCCTTATGTGATGCTACATCATTAATTATGGATTTAATTTGCGAGCAAAAGTTTTTGTGTTTTAATAAATCAGCATTGAATTTCCAATAACCCTTGTTATGTGATTCTCTTTTGCTCGAGTAGAATGATATAGAGATGCAACAGTGATCAGTTAAAGGAGCTGCGGATATTGAAATATCTTTGATAAAGTCGGTTAGGTTAGTTGAGGTCAACCAATAATCAATTCTCGATTTGGAAGTCCCATTAGCTTTGAACCAGGAAAATTGTTTAAGATTTGGATTCTTAGCTCTCCAAGCGTCCACTACATTATTATTCAAGCAAAAATTAAGAAGGTTAAGATTAGGGTGAGAGGTATTAAATTTGGGCGGAAAGCGATCTAACGCTTCATCCATAACCATGTTGAAATTGGAAAGCGATCTAACGATTCATCCATAACCATGTTGAAATCTCCTCCTATAATAATATTATC
>NW_015630602.1:0-15324 GCF_001515625.1 Sinocyclocheilus rhinocerous
AATTGTCAATCATCTTTGACGATAGTGGTCCTGACAGAACTGTTGGAGTTGGTCAGAGCCCGTTTTCGCTAGTTGAACATGCTCAAATGGTGTTTGTCAGGTCGTGGAATGTCTGAGAAGTTTCATGATCTTGGTGACTGCCGGTGTCTGTGCAGTGTGAATTGGTCTTTAAAATAGAAAAGGGAGTTGGTTGAGAAAATGTCTTTACTGCAAGATTTGTAGGTTTAGTCTTTTGACACTTTAAAAATAATTAAACAAATGTGTGTGTAGCATGTTGTGTTGATTTTTTAATGGCATTACAATGCAAAAATTATTTTTTTTAAGTGGATATGCATTGCACATACCCACTTAAGATGGAGAGACCAGACTTGAGGTGAATGGTGCTATCAAATTAGCCTCAGCTGCTGACATGGCATTAAAATCTCAACTAACTACCTAATTACCTCTTCTCTCTCTCTCTCTTTTTTTTTTTAAACCCAAAAACATTTTTTAACCAATTGCTAAATGTAATTATCTGTTTATGATGCAGGTGAGCTCTGTTTGGGCCTCTGTGTTCTGTTTTGCACAAAGATCTTATTAGACTGTATCAGAATTTTGGTCTGGAGTAAAACTGTTCCTTTATTCACAGAGAAGATTTGAAAAGTTTTTCTTAATGTGTGAATGCTGAGCAGCAAGTTACAGTACATGTCACATTTATAACATGTAATTCAAAAGGCATTATTGGTAATTCAGTAACCTAATGGCTTGCTTATAGTTGTGTGTAAATTAAGCCAGTATAGCAGATAACATGTAACCAGTAAACACCTTTCAAATTATTATTATTATTTTTTTTAGTTCTTCTTGACAAGCTTCTTCTGAAATGGTTTATATGCCACTTCTTTCTTGTGCACAAAGATCTGATTAGACTGTATAAGATGCTTTTGGTCTGGAGAAAAAAAAGTTACCTTTATTAGAGTGGCTCTGAAAAGCTCTTCTCAATATGTGAATGCTGAGCAGGAAGTTGATAGTGCTGCCACATTTATTTGTAATACTGAAGATGATGGTGACTGACTTCTTAAAGTTCAGAAGCTGCAGTCACAGTTCCCATTAGTTTAATTTTGCAATGATTTTTCATTGTGTCAATAAAGTCGGTCAATTGTAAGTTAAATTCTGGAGAAATTTAGTTACATTTTATTTTTTTTTGAATAATGTACACCAGTTTTGTGATTTCATGTCATACAGAGAAAACAATAACAACAAAAAAAGTGACATTTATTTAAAATATGTTAGCACAAAACATTTTTTTTTAAAAATTGTTAGGGTTTAAATGATAAACAAAAGACATATTATTTACACCAAACTTTGTGGCTGTCTAATGTGATGAATGGTGCTGTAGTTTCACTGCTATATTTGTGTGAACTTGACAAGAACAGTCTTCTCACATCTACTAAAAGCACATTGATAGCAGTTGGCATAGGCTAACAAATAAAGCACGGAGTAGGGAAGTCAGTTCTGAGAAAGTCTTTGTTTGCGGATGCATCTTTGTCATTTTGTATCATGACTGATTGACATTTAGACATTGTGACACTGTGTCCACATACTTTTTGGGTTCACCGCATATTAATTCAGTTGAAGTTCAGCTGGTTTTTGAAAACCACATCTGCACTAACAAACAGTTGAAGGAAGCAGAGGAAGAGCTGTTGACAGACTCCTCTCAGCTTTATGTCTCAGCAGGGGCATTTTTTGGACATAAAACAAGTGTACGATTCTTCAAAGTGGCTTGGAATGTCATAACATGAATGTGGTAATCATTCTGTATCACGGTATTACCATGGTAAACCCACCAAACTTGCCTTTTGTTTCATTTCCATACTCCATCCTCTCAACTCTTCCACTCTACCCTTATCACCCTATTTTTTTTACTGTCCAACCATCTGTATAGATTGTCAATTTTTAAAATATGATTATAAAAATTTGCTACATTTCTTGAACGTTTATACTTTGTCTGGTAGTGTTTCATTAGGGGTTATTTATAAACAATATTGCTGGTTACAGGGCAGAGAGGTCTTACCGGCTGCTGCATGTCTTAGACAACAGCGCCCCCTTCAGCGTATTTGCCTCATTTCACTTGTGCGGTTTGGTACAGTTTGTCACAACTCCACTAAACAGAGTGCCTTGCTATGACCCCCTGTCCACCCTTGAAAGCACCTACAATGGGCACTTGAGCATCAGAACTGGACGATGGAGCAGTGGAAGAAGGTTGGCTGGTCAGATGAGTCCCATTTTCTTCTACACCATGTGGACAGCTGTGTATGTGTGTGCCATTTTCCCAGGGAAGTAATGGCACCATGATGGACTGTGGGACAACGAAAATTAAAAACATTATTTTAGTATTGAAAGAATTGTTTTTTTTTTTACAAATATTTTGGAATTAATAATTAAGAAATATTGTATTTTTGGGACCAATTGAAAGCACTCACATTGGGCACTCACTTAGGTTTTTCAAGCAAAACATTTTATAAAGAGCAACAAAAACAACAGATATTGCATTCAAAATTAACAAAAAGTTTTTTGACACTTTGTGGTTGTCAAGCGCTAATGTGATGTTTTGTTCATCATGCTTACTCTGCTGGGTTTTTTTGTGTGAACATAAAGGGAACTGACTTCACTTCACACATCCACTAAAATTATTTTGACCCAGGCTGGTTTAGCAAAATAAGGCACAGAATAGAGAAGTCAGTTCTAAGAAAAGCTCTTGCAAAATTTCTTTGCTAATGCCACTTGCTTTGTCATTTTGTATTTATGCAATGACACTCAGACACGTATATATATTTAATCGTGTTATAAATTTGATTAAATATCCTAGTCCTATCTGACCTATTGATTTCTCTTCCTCATATACAGCTACACTTGAACATGAACACATGCTTTTCAGAAAAGAAAATAGATTACTTTGTAGACGTGCTATCAGAAACATTTGACCAAGTTATAACTGACACAAAATCACCAAATCACCAAAAGATTTTCAAAGCACAACACAAAAACGTCCCAGGTTACGTATGTAACCATGGTTCCCCGAGGGAACGAGACGCTGCGTCGGAAAACGCTAGGGGAACGCCTTCAGCGATACCAAGCTCTGAATCATATGTGTAATCAGTCGAACGATGGGCGAGACGTCAGCGGCGGGTGACGTCATGACCAGGAAGCTTTAAAAGCACGTGAGGTGCAGCCGGCGCTAGCTTCTTAGGAGTGAAGCAAGCTCTAGTAGGGATGCCGGAAGTATGGCCTTGCGACGCAGCGTCTCGTTCCCTCGGGGAACCATGGTTACATACGTAACCTGGGACGTTTTGCATCTTGGAATGGTATACAACATGATCACAAGTCATGGGTCTGAATTAGAACATATCTGAGGTTATTATTACGTACCTGTGCCTAGCATCAGGTAAAGTTTGTGTCATTGAGTGTAAAAAGCAACAGCTTTTTTGCTACAGCAGGTCCCAGTCACAACCAGAGTCGAAAGACTGGTGTCTCTCATATCAGGGCTCCGGAAACCAGTGCGGAAATGACCAGTGACTTTCCTTCCGTTACTGCAGGTGTGTTATTTATTTTGACTTCACTGGTTCAAAACAGTATGTTCATTTATTATAAAATGGCCATTGTTCAATGCTATTCTCTTTTGTTATAATAAACTACTGTTTTTAAATATTTTGCATTGTTTTAACAGAGTCCTTCCTTCAAGAGCTTAAAAGCTCACTGGGTGAGGACATACATGAGGATGAAACGGCACTTCAAGCCTCAACAGACTGGTCGACCCGAAAGAGCCTCATATCAGGGTGGTGGGAGAAAGAGAGACCCCGACTGGTCAACACCATGGTGGCTCGACAACATGCGGCAACTCGGATCTGCCAACATTGTGGAAATGGTCCAGCCGTTATCCGTTGTTGTGACTGCCGACCACACCCATTCCTCTGTGGCCAGTGTGATGTCAGGGTCCACCGAGGTCAAGTGTTCCACAACAGGGATTCGATGACACGTGCATTTTTTCATCCATTGCCTCCCACAACTTGTGTTGTGGAGAGGGTTCTAACCCAGTGTGGTAAGTTGTAGTTTTTAAAAGTCACATTCTTAGACTTGACTGAAAAACTGATAGGTCGATGAAGCCGTCAAGTACATCTTGTTTAAAATAGTTGCCAGTAAATAAATGTTATTCTTTAATTCTTATCCATGTGTTTTTTTTGTTTTTTTTTCAAGAGCGTCTTGTACCTTTGGAGATGCCAGAGACAATATGCGGTTGTCTACGAGTATCGTCCAGTGTCATCGCAGGACAGTCCATAGTTGTGGTTACAATGAATGGTAAGAAGAACTTTATGGGTTTGGGTGGGGGTCACTTCTGTAGAAGTGTCTGCAGAATTTCACCCACAGCTATTTGCTGATCACACCTCGTATATACTCCCTCTCACTTTTCGTCACAATTATGCACATATACGAATCATGAATATGTTACATTCATACATGTTACATTGTGCAAGAAATTTTCTTTATCATGGCTGGAAATCCAGAGGTGTCAATAGGTTGTGTGTTGATTAGATTGGCTGGGCCCACCTATGTGGAGGAAAACAATTAACCTTTGTTTGAATGGGGATAGTTAATTTGCCTGACAAAAGTGTGACTTCCAATAGAGTGCCTTACAAAATGTTTGTAGAAGTGTCCTCCTGATCCATCCTTAGTCAAAGGTTCCCATATCAGTTGTCAGAATGACACAGTTTGGTCTGTCAGACTTAACTTTGTGTATATATTTCCTTCTTTTTCCAGGGCGATATGATCTCAGATTGCCTCAGATTAGATGCAAAGCATGTGAAGCCACTTGGAGTCCTGGAGTGGATGACCTGATCCGTAATGACTACTGGCCTGCCACTTCTCACTATTCAACTGTGTACGCAACAGATGTCCTTTTTTCTTTTGAAGAGCTGAAGATGGCAGCACCAGGGATGTCTAGCCAAGCATTTCTTAGAATGCTGGATCAACGCACTGTTCGCTTTGGCCGTGTAAGTATTTGTGGTAATAATTGCGTAACTCCATAAATAATACTATGAGGGCATGATGATGATGATAGTACACATGAACATTTGCACTGTTTAGGAAAAAAGTTGTGTTAAATTTAGACCCTTTATAAACAACCATAAACTCATGTTCTCTCATCAGCAGTTTGCACTGAGACATTTCTGAAAAAACAGGTCATTCTGAAGATCTCAACTTCAACTCCATTGGCTACAGACTTTGACATCTTCTCCCCAATATCATTTCCTGATCCCAGAAGTGTTCCCTTGGATTAATGGGCCAAACATTGCACAGGCTTACTTCTAAACAATATGGAAGCTGTTGTAGCCCTCTTTGCGTATAGATTTAGACTGAATGTCAAACAATATCCTGTATTTTTAATGGCCAGGTCCCCCAAATACACCAGTGTATAGTGTATGAGTGAAGTCTACACATTGTTTATTTCCTTTGATATGTATTCTAAGGAGTGGTTACGAAGTTAGTACAAACATCCCAAAATGTATCCATTTAGAACATTTTACTTCAGTGTAGTATATTGTTTAATTTTGATCCGTTTTACTGTTCTCTTTTGTTCTCTTTTACTGAACTCTTCTTTGAAACAGAGCGGAAACATCACAGCAGACAGCTTCCGGAAAAGCTTCTTGGAGTGGGAAGCTGTCCGATTCGAAGTGGACAAATTATGCCAGGAGGACCACTTTGACTGCCCAGCGTGCAGCCCAGACATGCTTGCAGTATCTGTTGATGGAAACCATAAGCACTACAGATTCAAGAGTGCAGCAAGGTACTGTGTGTGCATTGACGGTCCATTACTTTGAAAGTAACTGCTGTGAATTGAAAATCATATGAATATTTAAAGTTAATATGTATCTCTTTTATTTAGATCGGAGGAAAAAGCCATCTTTGATGGCGTGTTCATCGCGAATGATGATGACGTCGCAAGATTCGTGGACTATGTCCATACCTCAACCAGTCATGTAAACTTGCACAACTTCACTATATTTACCTATAAAACACCACGTCCTACAGAGGACTTTGTTTGAACAAGTTTGGACTGTTAACCATCTTCCATGTTTTAGGTCTCTGGAAGAGGTGTCTGTGGAGGGCAATGGTCAGCGGCGCGTGAAACGTCTCAGAAGTCCTCAGGAAAAACAGACGAGGAGGGCCTGGAACTCGCTGTATGTCGTCATGGGGTTCTCCTTCGTGCCCTCAATATGTTCAGGGGGGAGATTTTTGCCTACCCCCTGTACCTCCAAAAGCAAATGGCCTGTAAGCCAGTTACATTTTTTGCAATGGATGTGGCATGCAAGTACTGGCCTTACCTCCAGAGAGTGACAGAGAAATGCCCTGAGCTTCAGGATCTCCTGACCATGAGGCCATTTCTTTCTGTTTTTCATGCCAAAGCTCATGATTTCAAATGTGAGGTAAGAAAAAATGATTGTCCATGACATTTTCTTTCCCTGAAATCCTGCATAAGATTGTTGCCACTTAGGTTTAGTTTTTTTGTTTTCTTATTTAAAGGTAAAATGGAGTGGAGCATATCAGGAGGGGGCTGGTTCGACTCTTGGGGAAGAGGTGGAGCAGTGCAACGCCTTCCTCTCGAGGATTGCTGTTACGACAAAGCACATGTCAAAAGCAGGTAAGGTAACCAGTAAATTTTGATCCTGATGACATGGGTGAGCCACTTTGAGCTCATGCATATATGCTGACTCTGAAAATATAAAGCTCAGAATATTCAACACAAATGGATGGATCGATTACAATACCATCATCCTATTTTATTTGACGTGAGGATAATAAGGAAGGGCAGTGCGATATAAAAAATACACATCAGAGTACCATTCGCCTACTGTCCTGCCATAGTGCTCTATGCCATTTAAATACTGTCCTGCGCCACTGTTTCATGCTATTTCTTCACTATCCTGTGCTATTTACCTAACCCTTTCATGGGACAGTAATCAAATGGCACAAGACAGCAGATTAGTACCATAGTACTGTACTGTAAGTTATTATCTCTGAAAAGTTTGTGATTCAAGTCTGCACAGTTTCTTCTCCTACTGCTACTGGAAAGAAGGGTGATAATCTCATATTTTTTATTTTTGCAGGACGCATAGACATGCTGACGATCATGGCCATGCGCTGGAACCAACAAAAGTTTGACAACTTGGCCGCCGATATCGGAAGGTAAAGACACCAGTTTTCCCTTATGCAAAATGCATAGCGATATTGTAAAATAAAGTGGCATATATCACAAAAATATAGAGAACACTTGCCCAGATATTCTTCAATATATATTAAATATACGGATGGTTGCATGTGTAGTGTCAATTGTATTTTTTAGTGTCTTGATATAAAATATTAAATGTTCACACCACATATATTGAGAGTCCACGTATATATAAGAATATACTGTATATTTAATTAGTGTTGTATGTGGTTTTCTAATAGTGAAGGTACTTCACAATCCTTATCAACAATAGTCAAAGTGGTAGGCGTTTCCCTCATTGTCATTTATGTTTGAAGGCCACAATAGCCCTGCAATGCCAGTTGCATAACCTGGAGGCCATGAAAACGGAAATGGACATCTCAGACAATCAACTGGAGAGGTGGATCATTGATATCAATGAGTGGGCAGAAGGTAGGATATACTGTTTTATACTGTTTGATGTGGTGCTTGATGTATCACTTCTGACTTATCTTGGCTGCAATTCCAAAGAGGCTCATTGTAATCGTAGTCAAAGAGCACATACTGTGATTGCTGATGACGTGTGGACAAGATTATCCCCATGGGGACAATAAAGAACCTAACTAACCTAACTATACTCAACCTTAGCTACAAGTGTAGCCTCACCCGCCGCTGACGTCTCGCCCATCGTTCGACTGATTACACATATGATTCAGAGCTTGGTATCGCTGAAGGCGTTCCCCTAGCGTTTTCCGACGCAGCTCGAGTTCCCGAAGGGGAACCTTAGATTTTAAACAAAGTTACACTTTTTACCAACCAAAACAAGCATACAAACTGCTGAACAACTTCGACAGACACTCTAGAGCTTTCCTTTCACTGATTCAACCATGTCAGTCTTCTAATATGAAGAGGAGTTAAAAAATTAAACTTGCTTATTAAAAAACTAAAAATGCTACAAAAGAGATAAAAGTTTTTATGTTCATGAGTGTATAAGCAGCAGCAGCTGACTGCATTCTTTGTTGTAGTGACCCTCTACAGATTGCAGTGGGAGTTGGAGGTGAGTGGCAATAAGTCAGTTATAAGACACATCATACACTGCGATATATGTTCTAGAATCGTCTTAAAAATCAAATATGTTTGATGTCCTCCAACTGGATAACTCATAAAAAAAAAACACATTTCACGTGGATCCCATGTCGATACATTGTAAAAGCATGAAGACCATGCCTCGCTGCCAACAGAATATCCATTTCTTGGCATATTTGACTCAAATCTATTTAGATGTTTGAATTAAACATTTATTTTTTCCATGCATGCACTTTTGCTATTGGTTTGTTATACTTGTAATTTAAAAAAGATCAAAGTTGAGATTAATTTGATAAAGATTGTGCAAAAAAAAAGAGTGCATAAATATTCTATTCTATTTTTTTTTTAAATACTACACGTTTATGTAATTTTGTGAACCATTATATGGACTGTCTAACAATAAATGCACATTTTATATTCTTCTTTGTTTTCTTTAATCACTGCACATTTTGGATGTCTCTCCTATCTGACACAATCATTTGAGTTCATGGAGTTCTCTTCTGGAGTTATATTTACAGCGCTAATGCAGAGAAAACATGGGCGATTTCATCAGAGATGGCGGATAGAATAGTGACTCGCATCCAGATGGCAGTAAATTATTCTTTTCAGTGTGTATTTGGCTTAAAAGCACGAGTGTTTTATAATGAATGCCGGCTGAAGGTGTTTTAGATTATGCGCTGGACAGTGGTTTAGTTATTCTGAATGGATCCGTATATTAGCATGTACAGTCAGGTTGAGGCAGCATGTTTAGTGGTCTTTTGGCATCTCCCTGCGGTCCTGTTTGGTATCGCAGCTTAACTGGTGCTTATTTACTGTATATTAAAAATGCTCTAAACAAATTTTCTTTCTTTCTTTCTTTCTTTCTTTCTCTCTTTCTTTCTTTCTTTCAGCATTATATATACATACGTTGGGAGTTATGAAAATTTATTTATTTTTTAAATGTATTTATTTATTTTTTTGGAGGGGGGTGGAGGGTACCGGCACTTCTTTTTGTCCACTTCAAGCATAAAACCCTAACAGGGGAGACAGCACAGTTTAGGCAATGGGCTCAAGGAGACCACTAATTAAATGCCCAAATAAGGGGAGTAGTTGCCAGGCTAGAACACAGCTATCCTCGAATAGCAGTTTCCTCAGGCAAGGCTGAAGATTGCCCAGACCACGGAAAGTGGGCTATCTACTTAAAACCCTAACAGGGGAGATAACACAATCCAGGCAAGAGGCTCAAAGACGGCTAACTTTGAAAAGGGGTCAGTATTGAGATGAAACACGGCTATCCGAGGATAGCTATCTTCCAAGGCAAGGACTCAGTGCCTACGTACTTCAGAGGACTTGTACCAAGAGGAACCCAACCTAGTCATAGAAGCCAGGCTGGAATACAGCTGCCCTCAGCTGTTAATACACTTATTTTATTAGATTTTAATTAAAAAATAAGATATACAATTCAAAATGAAAACACTTTTTGACACTTTGTTGTTGTCAAACGCTAATGCAGTTTGTTGTACATCATGTTGACTCTGCAGGGTTTTTTGCACTTGCGAGGAACTGACTTCACAGCCCCTATAAAAACCACTTTGACCCAGGTTGGCCTATAGCAAAAATAAGGCACAGAATACAGAAGTTGTAATGCAATTACATTTAGACAGTTTAAAGTGTGACAGAGGTGTGGGAGAAATATAAATTTGATTATAAATGCCAGTCCTGTCTGAGTCTGACCTATTGGTTTCTCTTCCTGTATGGGTCATATATAGCTACACTTGAACATGAACACATGCTTTTCAGAAAAGAAAATCGATCACTTCCACAGAGCTGACGTGCCACGAGAAAATTTTCAAAAGATGAAGTGAGTTATAACTGATACACAAAATCACACAAAAGATTCACAACACAACAAAAACAAATTTAAATCACAGTTTAAATTAAACAAATTTACACTTTTTACCAATCAAAACAAGAACACAAACTGCTGAATAATTTCAACTAAAGCTTTCCAGCACTAATTCAACCCTGTCAATCGTTTCTATCATTCCACAACAGAAAGAAGGGGAGTTCTGAACATAAACCACTACAAAATGCTGAAAGTTTGTTATAAATGCTAAAAATGCTAAAAGTTCATGAATGTACAAGTGATTAAAAGAACACCTAGCATTTAAGTTAAACATGCAAGTTGATGCTGACACAGGAAGTTCAGTCAGTATATTGTGTTTGTGATTCACACACTTCCACTCAGTCTCAAATCAGCAGCAGTTCAAAATTTACACTGGTTTGACTGTTTTTTCATTTCTGGTTGGAAACTTTTAAAGATTTCATAAATGTTAATTTTGTATATTTCAAAACAATCAATTTGCATTATTTGTGGGGCTTAATATGTGACTCTCATGAATCCTTTTTGTAATTTCTGCAAATGCAAGTGTGTTTTTCCCCACAGGGACTGAGCGTCTGATGGACACTGCAGAGAAAAGCATTCTTTTCTGTTTTCTCTTACAAGGTTTGATTTTCACTCCCTTCTTCTTCTTCTTCTTCTTCTTCATCTAGTAAAGTGTGACCTGTTCAGTGTGACTGAGAATGTAAATTAACTAGATTAAGTGCTAAATTAACTAGTAAATTAACAGTTTTAAGTGCTTAACTACATTTAGTCTGCATGCACGAAAATATACGGTAACTTTTAATTCATATAGTGACTGATACACAAAATGTTTTCTGAAGTTTGGGATCTCATTCAAAATAGACTATTTATAATGTATTATTAAATACATTCATAGTTAATATAATTGTGTTTGAGGTAGATTTCACTGTTGCTGTTGTTCTGCTTATGTTCACCTATTATGATTCATTAATGCAATTATATATAAAATGGAAAAAAAAAAAAAAGTTTAGGACTCTTCAGAAATGTGTTGGTGTGTCTGAATGCTTCAGTGTTTATTTCTGCTTGTGTTTGAATGCTTTTCATCGTGTGTGTTGTACTGTAGCTGTTTGCTGTAGAGATTTCAACATCAGTCTGCCACAGAAGATCGAAGCTCTCAGTGGATCCTGTGTGATCATAAAGTGCAGATTTGAGATTCAGGTACAATATGACAAAAACCTCACTGAGAGAGCTACAGGACAGTGGTTCAAGAACGGGATTGATGTGAACAACAATCTAGTGTTTAACTCAAGCACATCAAGCCAGAACTCCTTCATGAAAGGGAACATAACTGGAAAATTAAAAGACAAAGACTGTACCACTGTTTTTCATGACCTCAGATCAAATCACATTGGTCAATATTACTTCAGGATTGAGGGTGAAGGTGGACTGAAATGGACCTATACAAAAACAAGTGTTTCAATTCATGTGATCGGTGAGTGACTTCATGACTGGAAAATATTATAAACTGTAAATTGTTCTAGTACAAGACAATCAAATCTTTTTCACAATCACCATCTGAAATGAAAATTTGATGACAGTAGTCTAAATGACAACAACATTTCAATCCATGCCAGAGTTTCCATGATCAATATAAATCTTTTTTTTTAAATTTATCTTATTTGAGGGGGAAAAAAAACAACAACAACATTCTGGCGATGATAGTCTTCGACCAAAATGTTACTTTATAATCAGCATATTCATATATACAACATAAATGTGTGTGTATTTCAGACTCTCCCCCCAAACCCAAAGTGCAGCTGTATGTGGAGCAGAAGAAGGTGCAGGATCATTATATTATGTCTAAATAATTAGGCCATTGTATACAGTAACTGACAACAATATTAGCTACTCAACCTTCTCAGTAAGCCAGTTAGTTTTCCTATATCAGTCGTTTATCTTTGCTTCTTAGATGCTCCTAAAAATACATCAGCTTCAGTGAATACCTCCAGCTCTGTGTTGGAGGGCAGTTCAGTGACTCTGACCTGCAGCGGTGATTCAAATCCAGCAGTGCTGAACTACACCTGGTCCAGAGAGAGTGAAGGACAGATGGAGCAGCTGCAGCTGCAAGTCAGCGGTTTTATGTCACTCCTCAGGTGTCAGGTATGTTTTACAGACATTGATTTTTAAGGTTTAATGTTTAATGTATTTACAGATGCATCATCTTAAATACCATTATTTATACATTTTAACAGTTCTGTTGGTGTTGTTCATTTCCAGTTGTAGAGAAAGGCCAAAGGATAAATGCCTCACACATCACACACTTTTATGTAAATGTCTGTATGAAAAGCTGTAAAAGAGCATTCTTTTTTGCTTAAAGACGTGCTTTTGCTTACAAGACAAACCAGTTTTGTTACTAACCACAATTCAAACTGGCTGCTCAGATCATTCTTCTAGAGAGGAGGAGGGAGTGGAATCAATAGCTTTATTAGAATTAGATGCTTTTTATTTCATATAACTGAAAATATCTTTTAGTGGCTCTCCAAAAACATGTATTTTTTATTATCAGGTTTCCACCATTTCTCTTTTTTGGTTGGAGTTGCTGGTGGGGCTTCTCTGATGATGATCATATGTGGCATTTTACTTATCTGTGCAAGGTATGTTCACATTGCCCAAGGTCACTACAAGTCAACAACGTAATTAAGCAATTGAACTACTCAGGGGCCTACCAATGTTAATTAAAAAAGTTTTGAATTATTTTAACAGAAATAGACCAAGTTCTATATTAAAACAGGTCACCAATACAAGACAACTTAGAACAATTTAGGGAGGGGTGGGTGGGGGGGTTCCCAAACCCTCACTTAAACAATAAGCAAATAATGTCAACTCTAAAAATTCTTTGCCCCAGTCATTTACCCTGTTTGTCAAAATTCAAATCCATACATGGCTGATGTTAATGTCAATATTTTTTGATCATGGAAACATGGAAATATATTTTTCAGAAGAGAAAGCAACACAAGACGAGACGGTGGCACTGGACTGATTCTGACTGACAGGGTGAGTTCCCTCAAAGTACACTGTTCATTTTAAAATGCTGCAACTTCTGTTAAATAAATGTTTTACAAGCAGAATACACCACAGCTCTCCACTGCTGATTTGTTCATCTGTTCAACAGGAGGATGAGAGTAGCCCTGTTTATGTCAATAATGCCATGCTGTCTCCTACTGGAGCTGTCACCCAGAATCTTAAAGAACTCCATTATGCCTCCATTGACTTCACAAACATCCAACCAGAGTCAGAAGAGATCAGAGGCGTCTCCTCGCTGACAACTGACTACGCTGTGGTCCAATGTTATCCTGGTGGACTATCAGAGGCAGAGAGCTCAATAGGAGGAGATCAGCTCAACAGCGGCATCTCAGCTGTAATGAAGTCTGAGAAAAATCAAACCATATTAGAGCAGGAGAGAAAGATGGGAGAAGTGTTCTCCCAGCCATCAGAAGACACAACATATGAAAATATCACCATCTGAGCTAGAATTGCTCACACAATCAGTGTTTTGTCATGTAATTACAATGAATATCAGCTGGAGCTTTCAAGCATGAAACAGAAGCTAAAAGAACCAAAAAAGTAAAAAACACAATATAACTTCTGAGTTATGTATATAGTCATACGATAGTATTTTTCTGTGGACAAAAGACAATTTAGCCATTTAAGGAATATTTCAAGTTCCTCTTTTGTTTTCTTAAAAAAAAAAAGAAAAAAAATGGAGGTTACAGTGAGGCATTGTGACACACATTGGAGTGAAACGGTGGGATTTTGTCCACCAGGAACCAATTAAATCATTATCCTTTGTTAATCTCATGCGAGTGACAGGTCGCTGGAGAGGAGGGAGTATTGCCCTGCCCTTACATTGCATTGTCATTGCAACAAAGTTGTATAATTGGATAAAATCTTACAAAATACTCAAATCATGCAAAAATGCATATTCTTTACATTTTGTGTCTATACTCTTGAAACAGTGAGTATTTTAAAGTTTACGAACTGGCCCCATTTACTTCGAGTGTATGTACTACACTGTAACCCATGCTTTTATTATTGTTATTTTTTAAGAAGCTTTTGTTTTAAATAATCTATTTTTAATAATATTTACATGGTATATTTACATGGCATTTAATCCATATCTGATTAGACTGTATCAGCTTCAGATCAGGGTGTAATGTTATATATATTTCATTAGTGTGAACAGCTGTAAACCTTAAGGTCTATATAGCCCTACTTGCCAAAACAATCACAGAAAATACAGGATTTATGTCGAGAAATGGAAAGTTGCAATATATGTTATCATTTGTATGTTGTGTAACTAATTCAGCAACTGTAACTACACAGGGCAGACTGTTTTCTCATTTCTGGTACGCTTGTATTAAATTCTCTCTCTTTTTTTTTTTTTTTTACTTTAAATGCTAGTTTACTTATAGCAGGACCATTTATTTTTTGTACATATTTACATTTGATTGTTTGTATAAGTTTTTGTAAGGCCAATTCACATTGCACAGACAGACAGACATTGACAAATGTTAACAGACAGTTCATCGGGTGTTGTTGAATCAGTGTGTTACCCCCGTCGGTATATCAAGCGTAGCGTTAGTTCTGGCAGGTCACGTTAGTCAAGCTCGCATCAGCTGACTCTCAGCTGATCCCCATCAACCTATGGGAATACGACACCTATCTAAGCATTCATATATAAGGTCCCGCAGTAGTAGCAGCAGTTTTCGCATTGCTCAATAGCTAATTACCCTCCTCCATCCCCAACTCCTCCTCTGTCAGTCAGGATTCAGCCTTCTGATTCTCCTTTGAATCAGACTAATTCTAAAATGTGTACATAACATTATTGAACTTTAACGATATCTGCAATACATTTATGTTGGTTCTGTTCTGTTTACCCTGGGGGGTTATTGCTGCTCTCCCTGCTCTCATCCATGCTAGGCTGCATGGATGCGCAGGGAGTTCTTGCCCAGAACAGAACCATACCACCAATCCAAACTGTATGCTAATTGTCAATCATCTTTGACGATAGTGGTCCTGACAGAAACAGAGCGTAAGTTTCATGACTCCAACCACCATCAAACAGCAAGAACTGTTATCAAGATATGAATTAGCGAATTTGCTGTTTGATGATTGG
>NW_015630602.1:16348-17903 GCF_001515625.1 Sinocyclocheilus rhinocerous
ATATATATATATATATATATATATATATACACACACACAAATTCCCTCAGTTTGCATGTGACTTTCAGTTCTGTGATTCACACAATGTAAAACATCTAGCAATTCTGTAGATGAAAAAAAAACAATTATGTAAATTGTGCATAAAATAAGTGTAAATCATGTGCTCACATGCTTTTCTGACATACGGTGCAGATAACAATGAATTATCCATTAATTAATTCATTTATTTAAATAATTATTATACTTATTATACAATTTATTCCAAGTAGCAGCTATTGTGAAATGTCATCAGTATGAACATGGTTTTGAACATACCCTAATACAATTCTCAAGAAAACTTTATATTTAATGGCTTTAAAAATGTTGTGTGTCCATCAATTAAATTTTAACAAATATTTTCCCACAGATTTTAATTCTTGTTTTCAAAAATGTATTACGTGTATTGTTTTACATGTATTGCAAATTAAAAACATTATTTTATTATTGAAAGGATTGGGGTTTTTTTTTTACAAATATTTTGGAATTAATAATTAAGAAATATTGTATTTTTGGGACCAATTGAAAGCACTCACATTGGGCACTCACTTAGGTTTTTCAAGCAAAACATTTTATAAAGAGCAACAAAAACAACAGATATTGCATTCAAAATTAACAAAAAGTTTTTTGACACTTTGTGGTTGTCAAGCGCTAATGTGATGTTTTGTTCATCATGCTTACTCTGCTGGGTTTTTTTGTGTGAACATAAAGGGAACTGACTTCACTTCACACATCCACTAAAATTATTTTGACCCAGGCTGGTTTAGCAAAATAAGGCACAGAATAGAGAACTCAGTTCTAATAAAAGCTCTTGCAAAATTTCTTTGCTAATGCCATTTGCTTTGTCATTTTGTATCTATGCAATGACACTCAGACACGTATATATATTTAATCGTGTTATAAATTTGATTAAATATCCTAGTCCTATGATCTGACCTATTGATTTCTCTTCCTCATATATAGCTACACTTGAACATGAACACATGCTTTTCAGAAAAGAAAATAGATTACTTTGTAGACGTGCTATCAGAAACATTTGACCAATGAAGCGAGTTATAACTGACACAAAATCACCAAAAGATTTTCAAAGCACAACACAAAAACCTTAGGTTTTAAACAAAGTTACACTTTTTACCAACCAAAACAAGCATACAAACTGCTGAACAACTTCGACAGACACTCTAGAGCAGTGGTCACCAACCTTTTTAGGCCCAAGATCCCTGACCTCGGCCTTTATGAAAGACAAGATCTACCTATTGAAGAATTGATAGAAAAAGACATCCCAGATTGTACTTCAAATTTGAGGCCTTTTACTTAGTATTTTAATTAGTGATGCGCCGATCATAGCTGATTCAGAATTCAGATTTTCTTTTCTTTTTTTACTAGCAAATTGGATTCTGATACCGATTTTTAAGCAAATTTATTTATTGACTATTTGCTTTATAACAAACAAACTGGATTTAAACAAAAATATCTAGCCATTTGAAATTAAGAGGCAACCACTGCATTTTAATCACGA
>NW_015630602.1:18875-19214 GCF_001515625.1 Sinocyclocheilus rhinocerous
ACACGTTTTTCGGCGGGGATCTTCAAGTAAAATTCACATTCCAGGGACTAAATATCACGTTATTGGGGTCGCTTCAACCCGCGGACATGAACAACAACCCGCGGCAACAGTGTTAAGCAGCCCAATTCCGCTGGAAAACCGCGGACTTGGCAACACTGTTTATGAACCGACTGAGCTATAGCGTTTCCTTGGTTACCGCTGTAAACAAAGCAGAGCTGCGCTTTATACGCAGAGGAAAATGCCATCGAAACTTTTCTCAAGACAGTACCCTTCAGTGATGCATTAATATAACCCCATAAATGTAATGCATTTTTGTACTTATTTTACTGTTTTTTTCGG
>NW_015630602.1:21066-22233 GCF_001515625.1 Sinocyclocheilus rhinocerous
TTTTTTTTTAACTAGCAAATTGGATTCTGATACTGATACTGATTTTTAAGCAAATTTATTTATTGGCTATTTGCTTTATAACAAACAAACTGGCTTTAAACAAAAATATCTAGCCATTTGAAATTAGAGGCAACCACTGCATTTTAATCATGATCTGCATGGGCAGTTGTTTTTGATTTGATTTAGATTAATTTCAGGATTTAAAACAAAAACAGAATGGTCTGACTTCAGGTGTTATTTATTTATTTGCTACATAAAACATCTGCACGAAACAAAAACAGCAGGTCTGAATGAGACGCACTCTCTGACAGCAGGTGGCGCCTATGAACAGGGTTGCCAGGTTTTCGCAATAAAACTCGTCCAATCGCGTTTCGAGGAGGGTTCCCATGTAAACATCGCATTCCGGGGGTAAAACACACGTTTTTCGGCGGGGATCTTCAAGTAAAATTCACATTCCAGGGACTAAATATCACGTTATTGGGGTCGCTTCAACCCGCGGACATGAACAACAACCCGCGGCAACAGTGTTAAGCAGCCCAATTCCGCTGGAAAACCGCGGACTTGGCAACACTGTTTATGAACCGACTGAGCTATAGCGTTTCCTTGGTTACCGCTGTAAACAAAGCAGAGCTGCGCTTTATACGCAGAGGAAAATGCCATCGAAACTTTTCTCAAGACAGTACCCTTCAGTGATGCATTAATATAACCCCATAAATGTAATGCATTTTTGTACTTATTTTACTGTTTTTTTCGGGATCTACTGGGGCAGTGATAAAGATCGCGATCGACGGGTTGGCGACCACTGCTCTAGAGCTTTTCTTTCACTGATTCAACCATGTCAGTCTTCTAGTATGAAGAGGAGTTAAAAAATTAAACTTGCTTATTAAAAAACTAAAAATACTACAAAAGAGATAAAAGTTTTTATGTTCATGAGTGTATAAGCAGCAGGAGCTGACTGCATTCTTTGTTGTAGTGACCCTCTACAGATTGCAGTGGGAGTTGGAGGTGAGTGGCAATAAGTCAGTTATAAGCAGTGTTGGGAGTAACGCATTACAAAAGTAATAATATTACAGTAGTATATTACTTTTTGCTGTAACGCAGTAATATAACGCATTACTAATCAAATTTGGGTAATATTATTACTCGTTACAATCTCAGTAACGCAAC
>NW_015630602.1:25153-27741 GCF_001515625.1 Sinocyclocheilus rhinocerous
GTCGGCCCTCTCGAGAGCCGACGCCGCGTGCTCCGCTCCCAAGCAGACCACGCACAAACTGTGTGTATCCCCGCTCGTGATGTAGCGTGGGCAGGGAGGAACACACAGTCTGTAACGCGATCTGCTTTCGCCCTTTTTTGTCTTTTGCTTAGACATTTTTTTTTTTTTCCTCTGCTGGAGCTTATATTGTGAATGCTTGTGCACTTTTTGGACAGACAACAATAAATAAGACTCACAGAACATAAATCGTGACCGACACACACAGAGAGCTTTGCTGAATGACAGAAAGCTAGCGCCGGCTGCACCTCACGTGCTTTTAAAGCTTCCTGGTCATGACGTCACCCGCCGCTGACGTCTCGCCCATCGTTCGACTGATTACACATATGATTCAGAGCTTGGTATCGCTGAAGGCGTTCCCCTAGCGTTTTCCGACGCAGCTCGAGTTCCCGAAGGGGAACCTTAGATTTTAAACAAAGTTACACTTTTTACCAACCAAAACAAGCATACAAACTGCTGAACAACTTCGACAGACACTCTAGAGCTTTCCTTTCACTGATTCAACCATGTCAGTCTTCTAATATGAAGAGGAGTTAAAAAATTAAACTTGCTTATTAAAAAACTAAAAATACTACAAAAGAGATAAAAGTTTTTATGTTCATGAGTGTATAAGCAGCAGGAGCTGACTGCATTCTTTGTTGTAGTGACCCTCTACAGATTGCAGTGGGAGTTGGAGGTGAGTGGCAATAAGTCAGTTATAAGACACATCATACACTGCGATATATGTTCTAGAATCGTCTTAAAAATCAAATATGTTTGATGTCCTCCAACTGGATAACTAATAAAAAAAAAACACATTTCACGTGGATCCCATGTCTTGATACATTGTAAAAGCATGAAGACCATGCCTCGCTGCCAACAAAATATCAATTTCTTGGCATATTTGACTCAAATCTATTTAGATGTTTGAATTAAACATGTATTTTTCCATGCATGCACTTTTGCTATTGGTTTGTTATACTTGTAATTTAAAAAAGATAAAAGTTTAGATTAATTTGATTAAAAAAAAGAGTGTGCATAAATATTCTATTCTATTTTTTTTTAAATACTACACGTTTATGTAATTTTGTGAACCATTATATGGACTGTCTAACAATAAATGCACATTTTATATTCTTCTTTGTTTTCTTTAATCATGCTTTCAGTGGTCTTCAGTCCTGGTCCTGGAGAACCACAGTACTGCACATATTGGATGTATCTCCTATCTGACACAATCAGTTGAGTTCATGGAGTTCTCTTCTGATGCTATCAGTCAGGTTTATTCATAAGGAAGACATACACAATGTGCAGTGGGAGTCTCCTGGATTGAAAACCACTGTAAAGGAAAGGTATGAGGAAAATGGGCGGCGGAACGCATGGCATGCTGAAGGCATGGCGAGGGTAAGCAGCATCTCGTTCCCTCTTGGGGAACCAAGGTTAAATGTGTAACCCGAGACGTTCCCCTTGTAGGGAGCTTGCGCTGCGTCCTGAATGGAATGCCATTTATGCCATGCCGCGGCCGCGGCGCATGCCTGTTCCACCTGGTGAGAGAGCACCAAGGAAGTGACAGACATACACCTAACCTTTCTTCAGAAAGGGACCAAGGCCCTGGGCCGCTCACACAGAGAGTGGGCTATCTCAGTGCTTGAAGTGGGCCGGTACGCACCGGTACGCAGTACAGGCACTTCAATATCTTAGTCTTTAGCGTACTGGCACTTTTTCGTGCGTACTGGCACTTCTGACATGTTGCCAGTACTGAGTCAAAGCATTAGTGTCTGGGTGATTAGAAATGACACTATAAAGGACATTACCAAGGAGGTCATTTGAAACCGGTAAACTTCTGGAAAGTTCAAGGATCCAGTAAGGGAATGCATTAGTAATAAGTAATAAGTTATATTTACAGCACTAATGCAGAGAAAACATGGACAATTTCATCAGAGATGGCAGATAGAATAGTGATTCGCATCCTGATGGCAGTAAATTATTATTGTCAGTGTGTATTTGGCTTAAAAGCACGAGTGTTTTATAATGAATGCCGGCTGAAGGTGTTTTAGATTATGCGCTGGACAGTGGTTTAGTTATTCTGAATGGATCCGTATAGTAGCCAAAGCCTGCTCACATCATGTCTGCCAAGACACAGCCTGCTCACGTCATGCCTGCTACTCCAGGACCTGCTCACATCATGCCAGTTAAGTCAAAGTTTACCAATGTCATGTCTACAAAGTCAAAGCCTGATCACATCATGTCTGCCAAGCCAGAGTCTGATAACATCATGTCTGCTACCCCAGGGCCTGCTCCCGTCACGTCTACCAAACCAGAGCCTGCTCCCGTCATGTCTTCTACACCAAGTCCTCTTCACGTCACATCTGCCAAGCCAGAGCCTGCTCACATCATGCCATCTGTCACTCAAGAGATTATTCACAACATGGCCGCCATTCAAGAGCTTCATTGCAAGATGGCCGCCACACAAGAGTCTCTTCACAAAATGGCCACCCTTCTAGCGTCTCGTCACGTCTCAGCTGATCTTCCAGAGTCTCGTCACGACATGGCCG
>NW_015630602.1:28880-52221 GCF_001515625.1 Sinocyclocheilus rhinocerous
AGGAAGATGCGACTGAATTGATGCTTGAAGAATGCGCTTCCAGCAGCCATGATAAACAGTTGGCGGTTAACGTTTTCTATGCACAATTTGATTTGATGAAAGTCACGAGACCTATTACTATCTATCCAATCACGTTGATAGATAAAAATACAATTAAAATAAGCATGTAATGACCACAAACGGAGGAAAATAGCAGAGTAAAAGTACCGATACATCACTTAAAATGTACTCAAGTAAAAGTAAAAGTACACAATTTTTGAACTACTCAAAAAAGTACAATTATTGATAAAAAAAACTACTTAATTACTGTAACGTGAGTATTTGTAATTCGTTACTTCACACCCCTGGTCTTCAATGAGCCCAAACATTTCACCTCCATCATTTGAATAAGTGCACCAATATGCACAATGTTTGTCTCACTCCTCGTATTCTAGTGCACATGTGAGCACTGAGAGCCAGGAGCTCAGTGTGTGTTGCCTTGGATGAGCGAGAAATGGAAAACCTGGAGTGGAGTTGGAACGTTTCAGTGCAACAGCAAACGAATGTGTGCAATACATCAGAAAGGATGTTTATTATTAAGCAAGTCAAATACAGATTTATACAATACAGATTGTGTCAAAGCAGCTTCACAGAGATAAACAGGAACATAGCAGAATCATTGATGGAAACTCAACTATGGAGACTGTAATTCTGCTGTAAAGCAGCTCTAAAAGACAAGAGTGTCATTATTCAGCTCAAGTCAGTTCAAATCAATTTCAGTGTGAAGTTAATCGATCAGCTATAGGCTATAGGCAGCAATATAGTTATTCAGCTTTAGTCAGTTCAGTGTTGATTCAGTCCAGTTCCAATTCAGACAGATCTTAAATATTTCCAGTAGTGTTACTAAATGGTACTGCATGGAAAATTACTGCTTTGAAAGACTCCCTGTGTGTCATTAGTCAGGTAAAAGTCACTCCAGTGAGCAGATGTTACTGTGTCGGGCTGGTCAGGATGATCAGACATGCAGATCAATGTTGTGATAGTGCTACAAAGTCAAACTGTTTACACTTTACAAACGAATCAACGTAGGATTGGTTAATTACTGTTGAATCTATGTTTTAAGCTGGGATGTATTGTAACACTAAAAATTGGAATGTTTCCCCTTCAAGTGAAAGAGTCTAGATTAAATGAATAAATGAAGAGTGAAGCTGTGAAGAAGCAATCACTAAGAAATAACCTTTAAAGGAATAACATTTTGTATTTACATGGAGCTTCAGATTCTTCTTGTGCTCGCGGTCACATGCCATCTGTCTGTCTGTGTGTTAAAGCTCCGCTCACAGCCGTTTGTTTCTAAGAGACATTTCATAATGCCAGTTTATGGAAAGTACCCAACACCCACCTCAATCTCTCCTACAAACACTCCTTCAGCTGTAATCTGGCTCCAGTCCTGTCCTGCCTGACAGACAAGCAGCGCTGATGTGAACACAGCCAGACCAGAACCTTTACAGAAGACACACACTCACAGCACAGAGCAGCAGACACACACTCAAACCTACAGACCGGCCTGAATGCCTCACAATAACCAGCAGCTCTTCAGGCTGAAGTGTGCATTAGGAAAGGGCATTTTGGTCATTTAAGTGTTTTCCTGATTGCTCCTTGCTGTCAGTTCCCATCCCTAACGTGCATCACCATCTGATAGATGTGTGAACACCATAGATCTGTGTTTCTGCTTCCCTGGTCGTTCTGTGCTGACAGTTTCCATGTCGTCCAGTGTTTAGCAGAGACATACCTCACACATCTATCTACTGTAAACACACTTCAGTGAGGACTGTAACACTGTTACCAGCCCAACATGAGTCCACACCTATTGTGAAATGTCATCAGTGTGAACAGAAAACAAACTTCTTGGAATTCTAAAGGCTAATATACAAAGTCTAAAGCTAAAATTCCAGAGTCTGTGTCCATCATACACTACTTGATTTTCTGTGAAATTTACAAACTGCTACTGACTGGGACCACCCAAATCTGCAGACTGCTACTGACTTTTGGCAACTAGCATCGACTCGTTCAGATGGCAAATCAGTGCAAAGTCAATACTTATAAAAACCAAGAACATGCTTTAGTCTCATACAGTGGCCCCAAAAAGCACTTGGATACTACAAATGTATGAATATTCTAGCATTAGTTGTCGAACTAAGTCACATTTATTACTAGGACTAGCATGCCTTTCAAGTCCAAGAAGACTTGCCAAACGTTAGTTGGTGTGATGAACAAAACTGTGGTTAATCTGTTTACAAAATAAATAAATAATATTAATAATAATAACTTTGACAAGGTTGTTGCAAAAATATGTAATATTTATTAAGATACCTATTTTTCTTAACTTATATATCTTTTTTCCCCAGATTGTCCTCTAAGCAAAAGGTGAGTCTTTTATTTCATAGTGGATATAGTAAGGCAGCATGATGATGATGATGGTGTTGAAGAGTGTTTCTGTTTTCAGGCTCAGAATGAAGCAGCAGGCACATATGCGTCTCTTCAGCTCTCTGCTCCACCCTCTGAATATGAGACTTTGGACATTAAGAGAGGTGACACACAATAAACAACAAATACACATCTGATCTCCTCCTTTGTCTTCTTCAGTCAGCTGTACTTTCAAGATTTCTATAATACATATATTTCCACATGAAAGACTCATAAAAATAAAACATTTCACGTGTATGCTATGTCTTAATACGTTGTACAAGCATGAAGACCAAGAAATACTGGCAGCAATTTATTAATGTAATTACTTTGCAAATTTGATTAAACCTTTTGTTTCTATCAATTTGCATTATTTGTGGGGCTTAATATGTGATTCTCATGAATCCTTTTTTAGTTATGTATGCATGTAAATACTTGCAAATGCAAATGTGTTTTTCTCCACAGGGACTGAGCATCTGTTAATGAAGAGATGGACACTGCAGAGAAAAGCATTCTTTTCTGTTTTCTCTTACAAGGTTTGATTTTCATTCCCTTCTTCTTCTTCTTCTTCTTCTTCTAGTAAAGTGTGACCTGTTCAGTGTGACTGAGAATGTAAATTAACTAGTTTAAGTGCTAAGCTACATTCAGTCTACATACATGAAACTATACTGAAACTTTTAATTCAGATAGCGACTGATACACAAAATGTTTTCTGAAGTTTGTGATCTCATTCAATATACACGATTTTACAGTTATTATTAAATACATTAATAGTACATTTGAGGTAAATTGCACTGTTGCTGTTGTTGTTCACCCCGTATAAAATGATGCTTTAATGCAATTAAATGGAAGATGAAAAAAAAAAACATTAATTTTGTTTATAACAGATCATAAATGTGTTGGTGTGTCTGAATGCTTCAGTGTTTATTTCTGCTTGTGTTTGAATGCTTTTCATCGTGTGTGTTGTACTGTAGCTGTTTGCTGTAGAGATTTCAACATCAGTCTGCCACAGAAGATCGAAGCTCTCAGTGGATCCTGTGTGATCATAAAGTGCAGATTTGAGATTCAGGTACAATATGACAAAGACCTCACTGAGAGAGCTACAGGACAGTGGTTCAAGAACGGGACTGATGTGAACAACAATCTAGTGTTTAATTCAAGCACATCAAGCCAGAACTCCTTGAAAGGGAAAATAACTGGAAAATTAAAAGACAAGAACTGTACCACTGTTTTTCATGACCTCAGATCAAATCACATTGGTCAATATTACTTCAGGATTGAGGGTGACGGTGGACTGAAATGGGCCTATTCAAAAACAAGTGTTTCAATTCATGTGATCGGTGAGTGACTTCATGACTGGAAAATATTATAAACTGTAAATTGTTCTAGTACAAGACAATCAAATCTCTTTCACAATCACTATCTGAAATGAAAATTTTACGACAGTAGTCTAAAAGACAACAACATTTCAATCCATGCCAGACTCTCCCCCCAAACCCACAGTGCAGCTGTATGTGGAGCAGAAGGAGGTGCAGGATCAGGAGGAGGTGTTGGAGGGGAGCTCTGTGAGTCTGCGCTGCTCTGCTGAGACTCTCTGCTCCTCTCCTCCACCAACTCTCACATGGAGCTCCACTCCCAGAATCCCCCTCAGTGAGAGCAGCAGACTACAGGAGCTCATCTCTGATCTGAACTTCACTGCTACTCACCGTCAGCACAGAGTCACTTTCACCTGCACTATAACCTACCAGCTACAGGACGAGAACAAAACAGCACAGGACAGCATCACATTACATGTTCAGTGTAGGATATTTGTGCCATCAGTTCTTTTCTCCTCCATAAGATGTCCATGTATCATATCATTCTCTCTTTCTCTTTTTCAGATGAGCCTAAAATCTCAAATTCCAGCTGTACTAGGACTGATGTAACTGTGTGTTTCTGTGAGGCTGATGGGAATCCCTCTCCTGAACTGGAGTGGCATCTGTCTGGACGTCCTGTCACTAACTCTTCAAACACGTTCATCAGTGAAGAGCGATTGAGCAGCACAGGCTTGAGGAGCTCCATCACTCTTCATCAGTCTCTCACACACACTTCCACTCTGCAGTGTGCCAGCAGAAACACTCATGGCAATGCAAGTCAACTCTTTCAGCTGCCTTCATCTGTTGCATGTGAGTTTCAGTTCTGTGATTCGTCCAATAGAAGAACATCTGTCAATAATTTATGAATGAATAGGAAGGCATCAAGGTACGTCCGAATCCAATGTTAGCTTCACTTGCTGTCTCCTGAGATGCCTTCATCTGATCAATTTTTAAAGGTAGCACAGATGTATCCTGTTTCACTGCCATAATATATGATATGAGAGCTAAAAAAATAAAAATGGCTCCTGAAAGTGGTTCTAGTTAGTGGTCTGTTTAAATGTAAAATGTTAAGGTTTTCAACCAACTGCTCCCAGGTAAAAAAAAGAAATACACTTAGTTGTACTAATATCGATGTACTTATATTTTTATTATGCTGAACTAAGTGCATAATAAATGTGTTATTTTGGAACAACTTGAAATATGTTAAGTGCTCTTTTTCAAATTTTTTCAAATTTTTTCTCAATTTTAAGCTAATTGCAGTATATTTTAATATATTTAGATTTGAATATATTTTAATATATTTAGATTTGTTCAAATGGAACAGGTCAGCAGCCTAAGCTTTGGGAAGCAAATGTTAACATAAGTAGGGATGCTAATGCTAATCTCTTTTTTTATTCTCATTCCCCTGCCATCATTGTTATTTTGATGTTTACGATATAAATAATGTATACGTGTATGTTTAAGATTATGCTATAACTCTCTAGCACTTGCTTAATTGAATCAGTGAATCATCAGTGGTTTTCCAAACACTCATTTATTTATTTTTTTAGGTTTGAATCTTTTCTCTGTGCTGATTGGAGTTGTTGTGGGTTTGGTGGTCGTGTTGTTGTGCGCCATTACATATATCTGTGTACGGTAGGTGCAAGACACATATGAGGTATCAAGAATGATGCATAGAAGAGCACTGTGAAACCAGTAAGAAAAACAGATTCAACATATTTGATCTGATGATTTCTTTGTACATCTTTTGTACATTTATAAATGTATATTTGTCAAGGGAACACATTCTCATCATAAAAGAGGTTTAGTCACTGTACATGTTTTTGAAAAATCAGTAGATAAAAAATTAGTATAATATAATGGACCATTAAGTCACATCTAAAAATGTATCCGTGTTGTTGCAGTACTAACATACTTTTAAACCAAGTGGCATTTAATTTAAGAAAGTATAATAGTATAGTACAATATTATAAAGTATAATAGTACAAGCTCGTTTATATATAATATAATAGTACAAGCAGTTTTACAAATTTATATTTTCCAAATAGAGGCTTGCATGGTTTTATACTATAGATATACTTTTCAAACTGAACACAAAGTATTTGACACATCATGTGGTTGTCATGTGTTACTGTGATGAACATCGCTGTGTTTTCTCTTCTACTGTACATTTTTATGAACTTGAGGGGAACCAACCTTACATTCACACCACTAATAACCACCTTGACACCATTTAGTGTCGTTGCAAAAAAATGAGAAGTTAGATCTGAGAAACCCTTCAGCATACAGTAAACAGTTTGTAGATGCCAGTTGTTTTGATCATTTGTATCTAATGCAATGATATTCATATGACTTAAATTCCAATCTTGTCTGATTTATTGATTTTGCTAACTGTGAAGCTCATTTAGAATATAAATTATGTTTAACGTTGGACTCATGCTTTTTTGTTTGTTTGTTTGTTTGTTTTAGAAAAGAAAATGGGAAACTTTCACAGACTACACAAGAAGGCGCTAAGAGAAGTGGTCAAAATACCAATGAAGTGAGTTACAACAGACACACGAAAACCCACAAATCCTGAATTCATAAAAACTACACATTCAGAAAAATGTAAAGTAAATAAATACACTTTTAAAAAAACAAAACAAAACAATGAAACTAGTACACAATAGTACACAACTAGTACACTGCTAAACAGTTTAAACAGACACACCCGAGCTTTCCAGCACTGATTTTACCCTGTCAATCCTTTAGGTCGTTCCACAGGAGAATCAAGACGGCCCTGTTTATGTTATGATGTCATCTGCTGGAGCCACCACAGCAAACCAAGAATCCATCATTTATTCCTCCTTTGACTTTAAACCACGAGAGGTCGGGAGCGTCTCCTCACTTCATGCTGACTACAGTATGGTCCAGGATTGTTCGGGAGGGTTGGCAAAGACTGAGAGCTCAATGGCAGAGTCTTCAAGAGCAAGAGAAGCACAGGTGATTGTGAGTGCAGATGTGCTTACTAAACAAACAGAGTCAAAGCAATCAGAGGAAGAGCTGTTTGCAGACTCCTCTGAGCTTTACGCAAAGGTTAAACATCGTAACCCATAACTTGAGTCTTTGCCATCCCTCTATTAGTTTTTTTTCCCCAGAATTGAATTTCTTAAACAAAAGAAAATGTTAACATTTAGCCTCATTATTGCTGACGCATCACATAGCTTTAGAGGTTACTGATGGGTTGTGAAATGTGTTGGTTAAAAAACAAACAAGCAAAATGATGACTGTTAGAGGCGGTGGAGAGCACAAGGATAAAAAGTGCACTATAAAAACTTGGAGTAGTTCTTACACTTAACTAATTTGGTTTGCCTTTACAGTATTTAAGTTTTTGTCGTGTATCATATCAATATTTTTCCATTCTTTGATGTTTTGGTATTATTTGAAATGCATTGGGGTTGCCATGAAAATTGGAATGTGATACTCGGAATGGAATGAGTAATAGCACTTCTGAATTAATGAGATTAATAAGATTTTCATTTGGCCCTTTTGAGGCTAAACTTGTGGCAACAAAGAATCTAAGAATTGGTAATAGCAACCTGTGTGTGTGTAGCAACCATATGTTTATGCTGTTTTATTTTCTTTCAGTTTTGTTCATTTATTTGTTAATAATTATACAATCATTTAATCTTTAAATGTATGTTTTTCAAGGAAAAAAAATCTTGTATTAGAAGAGGTGTATTTAAGTCATTGTATTTGTTTTTGAATAATTAAGAGTTATGGATTAAAATCAATCATGTAACAGACCCTTAGGTCACATGTAAAAATGTATGAATGTTGTTGGACTATAAAACAAACTTTCAAATCAAGTGGCATTTATTTTTTTACAGATATACTTATCAAACTGAACAAAAAGTATGCAGTTTTCATGTGTTGCTGTGATGAACAAAGCTGTGCCTACTCTTTTACTGTACATTTATGTGAACTTGAGGAGAACCAACTTTACATTCACAACACTAATACACTTCTGAATTAATGAGATTAATAAGATTTTCATTTGGCCCTTTTGAGGCTAAACTTGTGGCAACAAAGAATCTAAGAATTGGTAATAGCAACCTGTGTGTGTGTAGCAACCATATGTTTATGTTGTTTTATGTTCTTTCAGTTTTGTTCATTTATTTGTTAATAATTATACAATCATTTAATTTTTAAATGTATGTTTTTCAAGGAAAAAAAATCTTGTATTAGAAGAGGTGTATTTAAGTCAATGTATTTGTTTTTGAATAATTAAGAGTTATGGATTAAAATCAATCATGTAACAGACCCTTAGGTCACATGTAAAAATGTATGAATGTTGTTGGACTATAAAACAAACTTTCAAATCAAGTGGCATTTATTTTTTTACAGATATACTTATCAAACTGAACAAAAAGTATGCAGTTTTCATGTGTTGCTGTGATGAACAAAGCTGTGCCTACTCTTTTACTGTACATTTATGTGAACTTGAGGAGAACCAACTTTACATTCACAACACTAATAACCACCTTGACATCATTTGGTTATAAGTCATTGCAAAGAATAGAGAAGTTAGATCTGAGAAACCCTTAAGCATAACTAGTTTTTTAAATGCCACTTGTTTTGATTATTTGTATCTAATGCAATGATATTCATATCTGTGTCTTAAATGTCAATCCTGTCTGATTTGGTTCTGCCAGCTGTGGAAACTCATTCAGAAATTAAAATTAATTTTATTATAATTAAATTAGTAGTAGTAGTAGTATTTATTCATTAATTTTTTTCTTTCTTTTAAGAAAAGAGAATGGGAAAATTCCAGATTACACAATGTTATGGGACAATGTCATTTTCCATTTTGATTTGGTATAATAACATTAGAATAATGAGCTTGTGCTGTGTATGCGAAACAGAATAATATGAAATATCTGCTTTGAAACATACACAAGATTATTCAATAAACCATGCTCTTTTTCAAGTGTCACTTTGTCTCCTGATTCCTGCTATTTCACGACTCCTCTGTCTTCTTCTTTGGCTGATAGAGGACAGTTTTGGATACCAGACAAAATGCATTGCTAACTGGTTTTGGGTATCAAACAGAAAATGGTTATCACGGTCAGGAAAGATGAAATGACTGATTGGTTCAGATTCATCTTGGGCCACTGATGTGGTGAGAACGAAGTTGAAACCCCTCTCTGCTGGTGTCTTCCCCTCACCGGACTGCAACGAGGCAGAGTGAATTTGTTTGTTTTTTTAATCAAACTGTCTGTCTGTCAACTGTCTCCCAAATAAAAATGAGTGGGGAATGCAATTAAACTTTGGGACCATAGTTCAATACATGAAGCCTAATACATAGTTCAATAGTTCAATACATTTGTGCCTCTCTGTGATGGTACCACAAGGCGTCACTCACTTGTAGATCTCAGGCTTCTGGATGGGATGTAGATTCATAAGAGTGACTGGAAGTAGGAGGGAGCTGAGCTCGTGGCTGTTCTATTTGCAAGCATCAATGTCTTGAACTTGATGTGAGCTGCAATCAGTAGCCAGTGAAGGGAGATAAAGAGAGGTGTGACGTGGGCCCTTTTGGGCTCGTTGAAGACCAGTCATGCTGCTGCATTCTGAATCATTTGTAGAGGTTTGATTGCACATGATGGAAGTCCAGCTAGAAGAGCATTGCAGTAGTCCAGCCTAGAAATGACAAGGGCCTGGACAAGAATTTGTTCAGTATGTTCCATTAGGAAGGGCCTGATCTTTCTGATGTTGTGCAATGCAAACCTGCATGATCGAGTGGTTTTTGCAATGTGGTCTTTGAAAGTCAGCTGGTCAACAAAGATTACACCAAGATTTCTGAACGAACTTGTTGGGCTAATTGTTGATTAACCTAGCTGGATGGTGAAATCATGCTGTAGAGTCGGAGTGGCAGGGAAGACGAGAAGCTCAGTCTTTGCCAGGTTGAGCTGTAGATGATGTTTTTTCATCCATGCCGAGATGTCCTCCAGGCAGCCTGAGATCCGTGCATCTACTGTTGGATCATCTGGTTGAAATGAAAGATAGAGCTGTGTGTCATCAGCATAGCAATGGTAGGAGAGAAACCATGTGCCTGTATGATGGGTCCCAGTGATGTGTTAGTGATAGTGATAGTGTATATGGAAAAGAGGAGGGGTCCAAGAACTGATCCTTGAGGAACCCCAGTGACCAGTTGAGATAGGATTCAAACCAGTGAAGTGGAATCCCTGTGAATGCCCATTGATGAGAGTATGGACAGGAGGATCTGGTGATTCACAGTGTCAAAAGCGGCAGATAGATCCAGCAGAATGAGAACTGATGATTTTGAATCAGCTTTCGGAATCTGCAAGGCTTCAGTGACTGACAGTAATGCATTCTAAGCTGAATGGCCACTTCTGAAACCTGACATTTGTGCTTTTTTCAATTTCTAATAAACATATTAATGTAGGTTTTTAAGCAGTGGGGTTTACCCGAGCCTGCTTGAATGTGATGGGGAAAATGGCTGTGAGAAGAGATGTGGTCATGATATGTGTTATCTGTAAAACAAGTTCTGTAGTGTCATCAAATATAATTTATCTGTGTACGAAATCATACTAATTTGTTACATTAGAGCAACATTTGGACCCAGTTCAGTGTTTCATGTTTTAACAGGCTATAAACGCACCAAACAACACAAAACCCTCAGCAAAGTATGGAGAAATAAGACAATACACTTTCAGAGCACAGTCACACACACACAAACAACTCTTCTGTTTCTTCTCTGCATTTCTCCTCCCAATGTAAGAATTATATATATATATATGTGTGTGTGTGTGTGTGCCCCCTTAAATTTTTCCAGCCAACTTACATGTCAACAATTCTGTGTTTTTCTGTCAATATGGGGTGCTGTGTGTACATTAATGAGGAAAAAAAATTAACAAATGATTTTAGCAAATGGCTGCAATATAACAAAGAGTGAAAAATTTAAGGGGGTCTGAATACTTTCCGTACCCACTGTATATATATATATGTGTGTGTGTGTGTGTGTGTGTACAGCCAACTTACATTTGTCCCACAACAGTTTTCTGGCATCCCTCTTCCACCCCAACTCCTCACTCCTATTCACCAACTTGAGATATAGGGGAGTTCTTTAGGTTCAGGCTAAATTCCGAGCTCTGAGCCCTCTCCTCGGACAGCACGCCTAATATGCATACTATTTGCTCAATCTGATTATGTAAGTAAGAACTCATGGGGGAAAAATAGTAAAATAGAAAATGGCAGAAATTGGCCAAGTTTACGTCATTTCTTTCAACTCTAAAACAGAAAACAATGCATTGTGCAATTCAAAATACAGGTAAAACAAATGTGAAAAATCAATACAGAAATTATTTCATATTAGAGTGTAGCTTGCTTCCTAATCTAGTTGTCTAATAAACCTGGCATTGTATATTACAAATATTGTTAAGCATTGTCCTCGTCAATTTATTTAAAAATTAAGTTAATCAGTTCCAGGAATTATTGATTTTAAAGAGGTTGGGTAGCAATCCTTTAATGACACTTCAAAAATCACAAAAACATAAATCGAAAAGCTTAATCAGTTAAACAGCAAAGAAAAGTAACAAGAAAGGAAAAACAAGCTTAAATTTTAATTGTTTGTTTATAGTGATAGTTGAGCTCTTCTGTTGGACATTTAAACACATCTTCTAATGGATCCATCACTACAGATGACAGCTTCACCAGATCGAAAGTCAGATGCTTGTAGCCATTGGGACAGACATTTTTTAAACCTATAAAGATGCTTGTAGCCATTGCATCTGACTTTGCACTGATTAACATCTTTTTAGAGACAAAACCTGCAAAACCTTATTCTTCTTAAATTCCATATAACAAGAATAAGCATAAGTTGTTTCTAATTTTTACACAAAAGCTGATATGGCAATTCTAACACCAACATTACAATTATTATTAATGTATCATTAAGCCATCAAGCCAACCTTCTCTTATGTCAATGGATTCAGTGGTCAGTGCGATTCTCCTGTTCTCACACTACAGGCGCCACCACAATGTTAATGGAAATGCTATTGCATGATAATGAGCTTATGTAGCTGCACTCCGTTTCCTGATTCTGTAAGGGTAACACTTGATATGTGGATGGGGATTTTGGGCATACAATTTATTTACAAGAATCTGTGCTCATTTTCAGGTACATTGATCACATTTTGCTTGTCTCCATGTGTGTGCCCTGTATGTCCACATGCCATGGTCTTGATTTCATTGGATTTTTTCCCCCTCATTGAGTGAGGAATTATATATCACTTTATCATCGTCATTGCAACTTTATGAAAGCATCACCATCTTAACACTGACTTTTTGCCATGTGTTGATTCTTCTCTGAATGTCATGTTGTCCTTGATTTTGTTGTTAGAAAAGCACAAGTTCACTCAATCTTCCATCTTGCATTTTTCCATTTTTACACCAACACTACCCACATAATCATGAAAATTGCTCAATAATCATTGTCTGCCAATGCATGGCAAATGGGGTCAAACTTTAAAAAAAAAGTTGTATCTTTTAATTTATTTTCAAAACAGATATACAGCACAAGTAATTGTGTTATGTTCCATTTTTGTTCTGAGTTGTGAGGTTGCCTCATGCCTGATTTTTTATTTTAAAATAAGTAATTGATGAGAACAAAAAAATGAAAGTGAAAACACTACAAAGCAATCACATTATTACAAGTAAACAGATAATATATTTGACATGGTTTAGTTTATATAGATTTCTTTAAAAAATATATATATAAATAAACAAAAAGACACTCAATTAATTTAGTTGGCCTTACAGTAAGGCCCCAACACACTACCCAAAGTTGCTACATCAGCCTTGGACAGATTCTCAACAACCTGGTCAAAGGTATCTGTCTCCTCAACAGTCACACTTTGTGTGGAACAAGATGACAAGGTTGGATTACAATCAAACACAAAAGATACCATCTGAAACATCAGTTTCTTCATTATAGTGTTCGGTAATACGCTTGAAGTGAAATATGCTAAAGTACGACAAAGAAAGGAAACTACATACCAGACCACGCCCATTGTTCCATGCAGGCTTTTTTGATACAGCAGATACTGTTTTCTCATGTCTCTTAAATGATATCAAACAAGCTTGGTAGCCTTCTGGAATGGTGGTCATTGGTTGGGTTAGGCTTAACATTCAGATAACCCAAATAGGTGCAAATGAAAGCTTATATAAATAAATATTAGGGTAAAGGCTAACTATAATATTACTTAAAAAGTAATGTTAAAACGTTGTTTGCAGGTTTAAAATACATTTAGATTAACATTTTTAATATGGACTCAGACTATCTGTGTATGTTTGTTTTTCTGTGTTTGTGCATTGGTTTAAGGGCGTGGAGTGGTTAAGTGCTGTGTAAGAGGTGTCTTCAGCAGCTTCATAGATGTGATGGTCTCAGCTGTTTGGAAGATCAGGAAGGGTGTGACCTGGTTTCTCTTCGACTGATTGAAGAGTAGATGTGACAGCTAGTGTAACCCCTTCTGGTTCTCGTGTTCGTTTCTCCCGGAAAAGATCACACACAGGCAGTTTATTGAGTTCATCCATGTATCGTGTTTACTGGAGAGACTGAAGATACATGAGAAAACACCAGACAGACATGAATTGTTGCTCATCCGGTCACAAAACTGCCATTCACCTCAACAGCTCGACTGGAACTGACTACTTAACAATCAATAAATGACTTTTACATGATTATGAACTCTCTCTTTTTTATGCGTTTGTGAACACAGCATTACACCCTGAAGCAGACAGATGCTGGGTTATTTTTTGTGGGTGGGGTGAGCAATGAGAATGAAGTCTTCCTTTTCTTGGGGACCAGTTTTGGGAAATTAACCTCATGACCTTGTCATTGCACCATGCTCTACCAGTTAGGCTTCAGGAACAAGTTTAATATGTTTTTTTATTTGGAAAAACACTTCGAGTAATGAAGGCCTTGCATAGTGGAACTTGTATAGTAATGATAGACATGGGGTGATGTGATCATATAAGAACTCTAGCAGCATTCTGGATCAGCTGTAGATTGTTTATGAAGGATGCATGACAATCTTAAAACTGGAATACACTACACAAGTTTTGCACAGACTTTCGTCTCTTTTGGTAGCCCGTACGAGTCAATGCTAGTTGCCGAAAATCAGATCCATTCTGCACATTTTGGCCTTTTGAAGTTGACAGTTTTCACAGAAAACCACATAGTTTATAATGGACACAGACTCTGATTTTTTTTATTTCATACTTTGATTTCATCCAATCGGAGGGTATCAGACCTGTTTATTATTTTGAACCAAATGTAGAACTGTTAGAACACATTGTTTTCTGTTGTTTAGTGTATTCAGTTTTTCTCTGTAACCATTAGCAAAGGCAACAATTGCACAGTATGATGCCTATTGTTTTAAATCTGTTCATAATTAATAGGCGCATAGTGTATTCCAACCTTTAGATATAAATTATGCTAGAAAAAATATAATAATGAGTATACTCTTCACTCTCAGAAAAAAAGGTACAAAAGCTGTCACTGGGGCAGTACCTTTTCAAAAGGTACACTTTTTTACCTTTTAGGTATAATATGCACACTTTAGGTACTAATATGTACCTTGTTGAGTTTATTGACCGAGGGAAATCCATGAAACATCTAATGCACATCCCTAATTCTCATCAAAAGCTGCAATTCAGTTGCCCTTACCTCTGAGATCAGGAAATGTGGTCAAAAGATCTGGAATCCTCCCCGCTGTCCGAGTCTGCTCAGCTGAGTTCGGGCTTCCTGAGGCTCAAAGGAAGTCTTTCAGTTTCAGAATAATAGGTTACCCATAAATAAATTACTCAGAGTCCTTTTTAAATAAAGTTTTAACGCATCACCATTTGTATGGTTTCGCTTTATTAATATACAATAACTCATAAGTAATAAAATGAAAGTAACAGCGAGTAAGTCTTCACCATCGGAGTGCAGCAGCGTCTGAAGCTCTTCTTGGCATTTTATAGCCTTGCATAAAATTTACATTAACTTCCTCAAAATCATCCTTGCATTCTTCCTTATTTGGTAGTCTCCTTGCATACATACACAGACAGGGTACATAACAATAAAAGCAAAGCCTATTAACTTACTGTAGGCTTTATTGAGTTGCTCAAGTCAATCTACACAGGAACTACTTAAAACCACTAACCACTAGATCAATGTTTCTCCTGCTCCTGACCCCTGAATCCTGATTCATTCACCAGATGAAGAGATATACCATGCAACACAATGATTAAACAGAATAACAGCGCAGCCTTGTGGTGGCACACAATTTAACAGCTTCTTGATTGTCTGTCCACTCACAGACACAAATTAAATGATATAATATTTGCGTAAAATAATATTTATATTTATAGTTTAATTTAATATGCATAATTTCTCTTTTTTTTATTCATTTTTATTCAATTTTTGTTAAATTTTACTATATTTTCTAGCAAGCTTTTAAGATTACTTTTAAAATAATTTTATGGACTCAATATACATTTAAGGCGGGACACTGCAGGTGAATAGGGTAAAAAAACAACAACAACTAATAGTTATGGCCTTACTTACCCAGCTGATTGATTACATTAATAATTGCAAACATTTTTTGTATTACAAGTTTTCTAAAATGTTAGGTTTAAATATGCAAATGAGTCATTATTTAATGAAATATCCACTAATTTGCATATATTTCTAGTACAAAAATCTAAACACTGGATGAAGTCAGTTTCAAAATAGGTGCATGAAAAAACAGTGTTTTTGCCTGCAGTGTCTCCCCTTAAGCAAGAAAATGCCTTTATTGTTTGCACATTACACAACAAAACAGAATTGTTAAAATAATGAAACTCAAGCAGTACGTTTTTATTTGTAAGGACAGAGCCACAAAAAAAAGCCTTTGTCAAGAAACATTTGTGTTGCTTAATATTTGTGAAAATGTCTTTTTAAAGAAGTCTGTTGTCATATTTCTTCTATTTAATGTATTCTCTTCTTTATTAAAAATCGTTGAGACTCCAAAATTTGACTTACTTACTTAATCCTCTTCGCCCCTTGTGAGACATAAAGCCGCAACAAACTTTTGAACTGTAGTATACACTCTTAAAAATAAAGGTGCTTCAAAAGGTTCTTCGAACGATGCCATAGAAGAACCATTTTTGGTTTCACAAAGAACCATTCAGTCAAAGGTTCTTTAAAGAACCATCTCTTTCTTACCTTTTTGTAATCTGAAGAACCTTCTTTCGCCACAAAGAACCTTTTGTCAAACAGAGAGGTTCTTCCAATGTTAAAGGTTCTTTATGGAACCATTTAGACAAAAAGGTTCTTCTATGGCATCGTGAAGCACCTTTATTTTTAAGAGTGTAGGCTATATGAATCTAACATTTGCCAGAGTAATTGGTGAAAAGTTTCACAGTGTTCAGAACTGTTTTATTCCGTTACATACGGTGCATAAATTAACAGGTTTGCGATCTGCCTCTCCTTGGTAAAGTCTTAGAATGTTAATGTCTCTTACAGTATAAACATGATAAAATGTATTCTAATCATGACTCTACAATTTTTTTTCATGATGTTATTGAGGAGAATAAGCAGAAGAGGTGTAATAAGCTGTAAGACCTGATTTAAGACAAATTGCAGTATTGTGAGGATCTAAACTGAGTTAAGAAAATTCAGCAGAGGGTCTGCCAGTGTGGACAGGTGTGCCATGAAGCTTTTGGGAACAGGTGAGTAATTTTTTGATGCTCTTTTCGGTTAGAAACCTTTCTCATACTCAACTTTTCTTAATCAGCTAATCACTGTGATAGCTTGTGCTGACATTCTGCCAACAAAAATGTTAAACTGAATCTCCATGCTAGAAATATTGGATCCAGTTTGTCAAATCCCATCAGATGATATACTGTAGGTTTTGCTTCCGGTTCCTGTCTGCCGTGCTTTTGAGTGGTTTCGATTGTAGCTCCGTGTAGCTTTGATTTTCTGTTGGAATCCTACTATCACTCTCTGTTATCTGCTTAAATATAACTTAATTCTCACCATATTTCTGATATTATCTATCAAACTAATTTGACATCATTCACTTTTAATCTAAACCGCTAGCGCAGTGCGTTAGCATTCTGTTAGCCTGTTAGCTTGCCTTTCGTGTTTCCCACCGTCTCTTTTCTCTCTCGCTCTGTTTTTCATCGAACAACTGCGTTAAGTCTCCTTACCTGCACATGTGACAACGATGAGAGAAATTGAAAATATTTGTGATCTACACTACCCAAGTTTTGGGGTTGTTAAGGTTTTAAAATGTTTTTGAATGACTAATACTGAAGCTGCATTTATTTGAACAAAATACTGTAAAAACAGTATTGTGAAAAGTTACCATTTAAAATGTGAATGATTACAGCAATTAGAATTCTTGTTGTCGTTCTTGTGTGTTTTAGAGTCGGAGTCTCTCCATGAAATCCCGCTGGCACACATTGACAAGGGATTATTGTCTGTCCCAACAGCCTCAATCATATGACCTTTGATCTGGGGAGGCTGTGTGCCATCTGACGGATCCATCAGAAGATGTATTACAGAGAAACTCATTGAAAAAAAGTTGTGCAGAAACGATTTTCAATCAGAAATCACCAGAAGTTTCACAAACCAAAGAAACGGCAAGTAATTGAATTATAACTTACATTTTGAAGTAGAAAAACTGAAATAGTATTTTCTTGTCAAGTGTGCGCCAATAATCAGCTTTATTAACTTAAATTCTTTTACAGTGACCTATTCAGAAATTTGAAAGTTATTTTTTTCCTTTTGTGTCGTTGCTGTTTAGTCACTAAAACCTGATTTTGCTTGTCAAGTGTGACAGATTAATCTAAAGTTTAATAGTATAAAGTTTTATGTCAATAAAGGTTAGAAGAAATGGTGCAAATGAGTTGGACTTTTCTTAATCAGCTGATCACTGAAATAAATACATTTTTAAAAATAATTGATGTACATTAAGTGCTAACTTCAATTTGTCAATTTAACTGTTTGCAGAACACTTACTAAGGTAACCTAGAAAAGTTTGAGTTGGCCGTTTGAGCAGGGTCTATGTGGATTAATCTGTGTATAATCTAAGATTTGGGAAACTGCAACCAAGCTACTTTAAGCTTTTTATGCCCATTAGGTGTCAATGAAACACTGTGCTTTGTGATTGGATGAGTGATGCAGCTGGAGATGACATGAATGGTTGCCAGGCAATCAATCACTTCTCCATGTTAGAGATGCGCAGAAGTCACACGCACATACTGAAGGTGGGAAGGTGCTAATTACTTGAAACTCTGTGTGCAAAGGCTCTGATCAGAGCTCCGACTGAGGCAGCTCATTATAAAGGCCTGTGCACCAAACTGCGTGGATTTGCTTATGTTGTGAAGTGTTGGGAATGACATGGGGATCCATTTAAATTACTGTGGGATCTCTATAAGCAAAGTTTCATGGTGTATTTCTGTATTGCTGTGTGGGTTTCATGAGAGAAACTGTTTTTAATGACAAGTGAGCACACCACAATAATATGTTTGTGTGTATGCAATACCACAGAAATGCTACATTGATGGCACTTAACAGAGCAAACCAGCTGAAGGGAGAAATTGTGAACATCCTATGATGTTCTTAAGCATTCCGATGCATAAACAGATTGCACAAGGTATGTGCATGAGGAAATGGCATCAATCAATCACTGACTGTTAGTACACAGCAATTTATGGTAAAATTACCATGGCAACGCAGCAATGCGGCTGGATGAATTTAACAGAAGAACAGCGTAGCCTTGTGGTGATACATAATTTAACACCTTCTTGATTCATGACAATTTGTGGCCACTCTCAGAAACAGATCAAACTTGGGTAAAATCTAATTTCTAGTTAGAAAGGTAGAAATATTATTTATTTTTAACATTTGTTATCTTTTGAGCTTAAGCATGTGCATTTGTGAATAGACAGCAATGACTTAACACAGTTACTCATTTTAGCAGTGTTACATTTATTAGGCTGAATTGACAAATGTGTGCCCTCTTCAAAACTTCTAATGGCCCTTACCTGGTGTTTTCAAGTTTTTAGATTTTAGTCAAGATGAGCTGCAGTCAATGTGACTTTTAAAATTATTTCATAAAATTACACGTAAACGCAAGAAAATACAACATATAGTAGCCTACATATTAAAATACAAGAGTATATATCCTACATTAAATAAGAGTTGATAAAAAAAAATCTAACTTCATTGTTTAGTAGTCTAAATTCAGAGAAATAGGCTAGAAGACAAATATTTATACTGAAATCTTAAACCAAAACAGATGAGGAGCATGACATGTTCCGAAAGCTTTATTTTTGTGCTTTTGTTTTTAATGTAAAGAAATGACAGAAAGCACCGCATTAATAAATAAAACAACCACAACAAACAAACAACAAATAAATAAATAACGAGAAAAGGCGCAGTGGCGGAAGTGCTGCGATGTCGTCAGTTTTCGCGCGGCGTGAGCCAAGTAAATCATTGTGGAGAGAGTCACCTGGAGATTCTGTGGTCCAAAAAAACAGCTTACTCTAGCTTTTCACCCCCCACACGCAAATATATTATTCCGAATTTTTAGTAAACAGCATGAATACGTATTATATGACGCGAAGTACCAACGAATAAAGTAAAAGCTGTCTCGAGATGTGACAACGCTGAAAGAGTTCACCTTAATCAAACCCGCGTTGTTTTGGAGACAACAGCGCCACGCGGTGGTTACGGGAGCCGTTACAGCGGCGAGGCGCGGTTGTTTGTCCGGGGTTTGGCTCGTGAGAGCGGGTGGCTCGCGCTGACAGGTCCGCGAGAGGGACGGGCAGGAGTGACAGCCGCTGTCGGATGTCTGGGCGGACTACCACCTCCCGGAGAGAGTCACTGGCCATTCGCAGCTCGACTCCATTTACAGCATCTCCGCTTTTAATTCATCCTCCGTTGCCTAGAGCTGCTTCTGGAGCAGGTGAGGCTGCTTTTGTGGAATTCGCTGCCTGTCTGAAAGGTGACGATGCCAAATAACGGGACTTGCAGACTTGCGGACAGATTGTAAATCCCTGGAAAGGTAGGCTACGTATTGCTCCTCTCATCTTATAAACTTATCATTGAAATTAAGTGCACCGCAGTGAATAGATAGCCTACTTTAACGTGAATGTCGTATTTCAACTGTTGCCAGTGATGCACGAGGCTTCACCAGGCATTAAAATAGAATAAAAGGTGCATAGACTTGGTTTTAAAAGTGTTAAATATTTAGGGAACTCGCACTGGTCTTTTTGCTTAAATAGTTAAATTGCTTACTGTTGATAAAGTGTTGCTCATTGTTACCCACGCGCATGAAGGATGCTGAGGGATGCAAATCATGCAACAAAACATGCTCTGAGGCTCCAGCGTAACATGCAGAAAGCATTTAGTCTCATCAGTTAGATTTGGTCTAATGTGCTGCATATTTTACATCAAATGCAAGCAGAAACGTTAATTTAGGACTTAACGCAGGATTTTTTTCTTGCGATGCATAAATCAGAGTAGCCTACTAGTCCTTATGTGCGGTACAGCCCCCTGGGCAACAATTTACATTACATATGTTATAATGTATTATGTGTAGAAGTAGTATTTTTCAACGCCAAAGCATTCACTGCATGTACTATTTAATGCTAAAGTGTGTGTAAATACATAATTGTTTGATTTCAGTTTTCTGAAGTAGCCTACTTTCCGAAGTACATATTGAAGTCTTGATATAACATCACAAAAAAAAACTCCATGTAATTGTTACATGTATGAATATAATGAATTACGAGGAGAGACAGAATTTTTAACACTTGTATCAAGTATAATTTTTTTTTTTTTTGCCAAAGTAGTAGTATGATCAATTGATTTTCTTTTTTTGCATTAAAATATATTTAAATTAACATCACAAAAACCTCCATTTAAGTATACAAAATGATAGGAATTCCATTGAAATAGCTGTAGATGGAGTATGTCGTATTAGAACACATTTACCTAATTACAATTTAACACAATGAACACTGTAATGACCAAATCCTGCATGCGTGTCACAGGTTTGATAATTTTGGCTGCTAAAAAAAAGCCCTGGGCATTATAATGAATGATCCGTGTCATCCTATCTGTAGTTTACGAATGGATTACGATTAAGGGGCTTATTTTTGACAGATATCATCCATGTAGTGAATGCTAGCAAATTACACGCATTTCTGCTAATTGCCTTTTGCTCATTTCTTAATCATCTCCTGATTTCACGGTCATGAAAGACAAGACACTTGATGTTTCTCTACATGATTGTGTTATTTACACGCATGTTTGGTCCCAATCCAGTTCCTCTTCCCAAAGCATCCTGAATCCTGCACTACAGTAAATGAACTCGAGTGCTGAATGGCTCACGGGAGAATCGCTGTAATCCAGGCTTGCTGAAAGGAACCATGTAAAGACAGATGAATCAGTTCTCTGGGCGGATGGAGAGTTAATGAGATTTTCTCACACTTGTCACCACATGGTTTCTAATTTGAGCCGGTGGCCACTTTCTCTAGCGGTGCAGTGGACCCTGAAGGACTCCTCTCTTATCCTCTTCTCCACTCTCAGATCATCCTTCAATCTCCTCCAGCTTTTCTCCTCCCATCTCCATCTGCAGTTCTTCTTTTTCACACTCTGCGTTTCGTCTGGCCATTGTTTACGCTTAATTTTACATGTTTTACCTCAGCATAAAGCTTTCAGCTTAAAGGAACATTTCAGCCAGAAATGAAAATTTGCTCACCCTCAGGCCATCCAGGATGTAGTAGAGTTTGTTACTTCATCTGAACAAATTAGGAAAAATTTTGCATTTCATGACTTGTTCACCAATGGATCCTCTGCAGTGAATGGGTGCCGTCAGAATGAGAGTCCAAACTACTGATAAAAACATCACAATAATCCTCATGTAATCCACATGACTCCAGTGTATCAGTTAACAGCTTCTGAAGTAAAAAGCTGCATGTTTGCAAGAAACAAATCTATCATTATGGCATTTTAACTTTAAATTGATGCTTCTGCCCAAAACATGAGTCTGTAATACATAATAATGCTTCCTCCAGTGAAAAAGTCCATCCTTTATTGTCCTCTCACATCAAAATCCAGCAACATATTTGTTTAGAACTGTTTTGGACTGTTTTTGCTTATAAACAGTCCTTATCATCTGTTTGGACTCTCATTCTGATGGCACCCATTCACTGCAGAAGGTCCATTGGTGAGCAAGTGATGCTAAATTTTTCAAAAAATGTTTTGTGGTCTTTTGTTTTGTTTTTTTACCTTTTTAAAAGCAAACTGGCTTTAATTATGTCACAGTGCTGTGTTCAAGTTTCAAGGAGAGATGGATGAGAGAACTGATTAATCTTTACATGGTTCCTTTTGGCATTTGATGAAGAACTTGCTTTTCGACCAAAGTATTTTCTATATTTATGCATGCTTGTTGGGGCAGTCGTGGCCTATTGGTTATAGAGTCGAATTTGTAACCCGAAGGTCGTGGGTTCGAGTCAAGGTACTGAACCCCCAATTGCTCGCTGGGCACCGCAGCAAAAAGTGACTGCCCACTGCTCCGGGTGTGTGTTCACGGTGTGTGTGTTCACTACTCACTGCTGTGTGTGCATTTGGAGCACAAATTCTTAGTATGGGACACCATACTTGGCCACATGTCACGTCACTTTCATGTGACTTATGAAGTCAGCTGCATTGCTGTTCGCGACCAATTAAGGATGCACGTTTGCACATTTTATAGTGGTGAAGTTAGTTTATTCAAATATGGGACATGATTTTTATTTCCTGTTTGGTTCAAAGTAGGGCTGTACGATATATCGAAATTATCGAAATATCGCAAATGTAAATATCGCAATATGCATATCGCAAGGGCGTGCAATATCTCAATCATTTTAATAATAGGCTACTTAAATCAAAATGTTGCTAAAGGTCAAAGTTTTAGTTTGAGGCATATAGGAGAGAATTGCTTGACGTTAAAAAGAGTTAAGTGCAATAAGTTGCAGAAAACAACTCTTTGCCGTCTCCTCTTGCTGTCAGACTCACACCTGTAGCGCGCGCACAAGCCGCATCTCGCGCAGCGTCTCTTCCGTTCTGCCGCACACGTGCAAAGCGCGCGCACACATAGAGAGACGCGTTTCAGACCGAGTTGATTCGTCTTTCGCATCTTCTCCTCATGTTTGAACAGACACATACACACATAATTATGTCAATAGTACCCGTCTCGACGATCATTCTCGTAAACGCAGTCGGTTATGTTTTAAATGAATGTAAACAGCTGAGAAAGAAATCGGATGTGCATCATGATACTGGATCCGTGCAGTCGGTTTAAAGGGACAGCAGCCTATAAATACATGCTGCTGAATATATCACTAATGTTAATAAAACAACAAAACAGCTATAACAAAGATTAAACAATTTAATTCATACAGTGAACACTATGCAGTGTTATTTTACACTTAATTATTAAATTTCTGTATCTGAATACTAC